>NC_083587.1:69569779-69592279 GCF_027579695.1 Neoarius graeffei
GTGTGTGCGGTGTGAGAGAGAGAGTGTGTGCGGTGTGAGAGAGAGAGTGTGTGCGGTGTGAGAGAGAGAGTGTGTGCGGTGTGAGAGAGTGTGTGCGGTGTGAGAGAGAGAGTGTGTGCGGTGAGAGAGAGAGTGTGTGCGGTGTGAGAGAGAGAGTGTGTGCGGTGTGAGAGAGAGTGTGTGTGCGGTGTGAGAGAGAGAGTGTGTGCGGTGTGAGAGAGAGTGTGCGGTGTGAGAGAGAGAGTGTGTGCGGTGTGAGAGAGTGTGTGCGGTGTGAGAGACAGAGTGTGTGCGGTGAGAGAGAGAGTGTGTGCGGTGTGAGAGAGAGAGTGTGTGCGGTGTGAGAGAGTGTGTGCGGTGTGAGAGAGAGAGTGTGTGCGGTGAGAGAGAGAGTGTGTGCGGTGTGAGAGAGAGAGTGTGTGCGGTGTGAAAGAGAGAGAGTGTGTGCGGTGTGAAAGAGAGAGAGTGTGTGCGGTGTGAGAGAGAGAGTGTGTGCGGTGTGAGAGAGAGAGTGTGTGCGGTGTGAGAGAGAGAGTGTGCGGTGTGAGAGAGAGAGTGTGTGCTGTGTGAGAGTTTGTGAGAGAGAGTGTGTGTGGTGTGTGTGTGGTGTGTGTGAGAGAGAGTGTGTGAGAGAGAGAGTGTGTGGTGTGTGTGAGAGAGTGTGTGGTGTGTGTGATAGAGTGTGTGTGGGGTGAGAGAGAGAGCGGTGTGTGTGAGAGATAGTGTGTGTGTGGTGTGGTGTGTGAGAGAGAGTGTGCTGTGTGAGAGAGAGAGAGAGAGAGAGAGAGAGAGAGAGAGTGTGTGTGGTGTGGTGTGAGAGAGAGTGTGTGTGTGTGGTGTGAGATCGACAGTGTGTGTGGTGTGTGAGAGAGAGAGTGTGTGAGAGAAAGAGTGTGCTGTGTGATGGTGAGAGTGTGTGTGTGTGTGTGTGTGTGTGTGTGTGTGTGTGTGTGTGTGTGTGTGTGGCATGTGAGAGTGTGTGTGTGTGTGGCGTGTCTGAGAGAGTGTGTGTGTGTGTGTGGTGTGTGAGAGAGAGGGTGTGTGAGAAAGAGAGAGAGAGAGAGAGTGTGTGGTGTGTGAGAGAGAGAGTGTGTGGTGTGTGAGAGAGAGAGTGTGTGCTGTGTGAGAGAGAGAGTGTGTGCTGTGTGAGAGAGAGAGTGTGTGGTGTGTGAGAGAGAGAGTGTGCGCTGTGTGAGAGAGTGTGCGCGGTGTGAGAGAGAGAGTGTGCGCTGTGTGAGAGAGTGTGCGCGGTGAGAGAGAGAGAGTGTGCGCTGTGTGAGAGAGTGTGTGCGGTGTGAGAGAGAGAGTGTGTGCGGTGTGAGAGAGAGAGTGTGCAGTGAGAGAGAGAGAGAGTGTGTGCGCGGTGTGAGAGAGAGTGTGTGTGCGGTGTGAGAGAGAGAGTGTGTGCGGTGTGAGAGAGTGTGCAGTGTGAGAGAGAGAGTGTGTGCGCTGTGAGAGAGAGTGTGTGTGCGGTGCAAGAGAGAGAGTGTGTGCTATGCGCGAGAGTGAGTGTGTGCTGTGCGAGAGAGAGAGTGTGTGCTGTGTGAGAGAGAGAGTGTGTGCTGTGTGATAGAGAGTGTGTGTGCGGTGTGAGAGAGTGTGTGCAGTGTGAGAGAGAGAGTGTGTGCAGTGTGAGAGAGAGAGTGTGTGCGGTGTGAGAGAGTGTGTGTGCGGTGTGAGAGAGAGTGTGTGTGCGGTGTGAGAGAGAGAGTGTGTGCGGTGTGAGAGTGTGTGCGGTGTGAGAGAGAGTTTGTGCGGTGTGAGAGAGAGTGTGTGTGCTGTGTGAGAGAGTGTGTGCGGTGTGAGAGAGAGAGTGTGTGCAGTGTGAGAGAGAGTGTGCGCGGTGTGAGAGAGAGAGTGTGCGCGGTGTGAGAGAGAGAGTGTGCGCGGTGTGAGAGAGAGAGTGTGCGCGGTGTGAGAGAGAGAGTGTACGCGGTGTGAGAGAGAGAGTGTGCGCGGTGTGAGAGACAGAGTGTGCGGTGTGAGAGAGAGAGTGTGCGCGGTGTGAGAGAGTGTGTGTGCGGTGTGAGAGAGAGTGTGTGTGAGGTGTGTGAGAGAGTGTGTGTGCGGTGCGTGAGAGAGAGTGTGTGCTGTGCGAGAGAGTGAGTGTGTGCTGTGCGAGAGAGAGAGTGTGTGCTGTGCGAGAGAGAGAATGTGTGCTGTGCAAGAGAGAGAGTGTGTGCTGTGCGAGAGAGAGTGTGTGTGCGGTGTGAGAAAGTGTTTGCAGTGTGAGAGAGTGTGTGCGGTGTGAGAGAGAGAGTGTGTGCGGTGAGAGAGAGTGTGTGTGCGGTGTGAGAGAGAGTGTGTGTGCGGTGTGAGAGAGAGTGTGTGTGCGGTGTGAGAGAGAGTGTGTGTGCGGTGTGAGAGAGTGTGTGTGCGGTGTGAGAGAGAGTGTCTGTGCGGTGTGAGAGAGAGTGTGTGTGCGGTGTGAGAGAGAGAGTGTGCGCGGTGTGAGAGAGAGAGTGTGTGCTGTGAGAGAGAGAGAGAGTGTGCGCGGTGTGAGAGAGTGTGCCCGGTGTGAGAGAGAGAGTGTGTGCGGTGTGAGAGAGAGAGTGTGTGCGGTGTGAGAGAGAGAGTGTGCGGTGTGAGAGAGTGTGCGCGGTGTGAGAGAGAGAGTGTGCGCGGTGTGAGAGAGAGAGTGTGCGCGGTGTGAGAGAGAGAGTGTGCGCGGTGTGAGAGAGAGAGTGTGCGCGGTGTGAGAGAGAGAGTGTGCGGTGTGAGAGAGAGAGTGTGCGCGGTGTGAGAGAGTGTGTGTGCGGTGTGAGAGAGAGTGTGTGTGAGGTGTGTGAGAGAGTGTGTGTGCGGTGCGTGAGAGAGAGTGTGTGCTGTGCGAGAGAGTGAGTGTGTGCTGTGCGAGAGAGAGAGTGTGTGCTGTGCGAGAGAGAGAATGTGTGCTGTGCAAGAGAGAGAGTGTGTGCTGTGCGAGAGAGAGTGTGTGTGCGGTGTGAGAAAGTGTTTGCAGTGTGAGAGAGTGTGTGCGGTGTGAGAGAGAGAGTGTGTGCGGTGTGAGAGTGTGTGCGGTGTGAGAGAGAGTTTGTGCGGTGTGAGAGAGAGTGTGTGTGCTGTGTGAGAGAGTGTGTGCGGTGTGAGAGAGAGAGTGTGTGCAGTGTGAGAGAGAGAGTGTGTGCAGTGTGAGAGAGAGTGTGTGTGCGGTGTGAGAGAGAGTGTGTGCGGTGTGAGAGTGTGTGCGGTGTGAGAGAGAGAGTTTGTGTGGTGTGAGAGAGAGTGTGTGTGCTGTGTGAGAGAGTGTGTGCGGTGTGAGAGAGAAAGTGTGTGCAGTGTGAGAGAGAGAGTGCGTGCGGTGTGAGAGAGTGTGTGCGGTGTGAGAGAGTGTGTGTGTGCGGTGTGAGAGAGTGTGTGTGCGGTGTGAGAGAGAGTGTCTGTGCGGTGTGAGAGAGAGTGTGTGTGCGGTGTGAGAGAGAGAGTGTGCGCGGTGTGAGAGAGAGAGTGTGTGCTGTGAGAGAGAGAGAGAGAGAGTGTGCGCGGTGTGAGAGAGTGTGCCCGGTGTGAGAGAGAGAGTGTGTGCGGTGTGAGAGAGAGAGTGTGTGTGCGGTGTGAGAGAGAGAGTGTGCGGTGTGAGAGAGTGTGCGCGGTGTGAGAGAGAGAGTGTGCGCGGTGTGAGAGAGAGAGTGTGCGCGGTGTGAGAGAGAGAGTGTGCGCGGTGTGAGAGAGAGAGTGTGCGCGGTGTGAGAGAGAGAGTGTGCGGTGTGAGAGAGTGTGCGCGGTGTGAGAGAGTGTGTGTGCGGTGTGAGAGAGAGTGTGTGTGAGGTGTGTGAGAGAGTGTGTGTGCGGTGCGTGAGAGAGAGTGTGTGCTGTGCGAGAGAGTGAGTGTGTGCTGTGCGAGAGAGAGAGTGTGTGCTGTGCGAGAGAGAGAATGTGTGCTGTGCTAGAGAGAGAGTGTGTGCTGTGCGAGAGAGAGTGTGTGTGCGGTGTGAGAAAGTGTTTGCAGTGTGAGAGAGTGTGTGCGGTGTGAGAGAGAGAGTGTGTGCGGTGAGAGAGAGTGTGTGTGCGGTGTGAGAGAGAGTGTGTGTGCGGTGTGAGAGAGAGTGTGTGTGCGGTGTGAGAGAGAGAGTTTGTGCGGTGTGAGAGAGAGTGTGTGTGCGGTGTGAGAGAGAGAGTGTGTGCGTTGTGAGAGAGAGAGTGTGTGCATTGTGAGAGAGAGTGTGTGCAGTGTGAGAGAGAGAGTGTGTGCTGTGTGAGAGAGTGTGTGCGGTGTGAGAGAGAGAGTGTGTGCGGTGTGAGAGAGAGAGTGTGTGCGGTGTGAGAGAGAGAGTGTGTGCGGTGTGAGAGAGAGAGTGTGTGCGGTGTGAGAGAGTGTGTGCGGTGTGAGAGAGAGAGTGTGTGCGGTGAGAGAGAGAGTGTGTGCGGTGTGAGAGAGAGAGTGTGTGCGGTGTGAGAGAGAGTGTGTGTGCGGTGTGAGAGAGAGAGTGTGTGCGGTGTGAGAGAGAGAGTGTGCGGTGTGAGAGAGAGAGTGTGTGCGGTGTGAGAGAGTGTGTGCGGTGTGAGAGACAGAGTGTGTGCGGTGAGAGAGAGAGTGTGTGCGGTGTGAGAGAGAGAGTGTGTGCGGTGTGAGAGAGTGTGTGCGGTGTGAGAGAGAGAGTGTGTGCGGTGAGAGAGAGAGTGTGTGCGGTGTGAGAGAGAGAGTGTGTGCGGTGTGAAAGAGAGAGAGTGTGTGCGGTGTGAAAGAGAGAGAGTGTGTGCGGTGTGAGAGAGAGAGTGTGTGCGGTGTGAGAGAGAGAGTGTGTGCGGTGTGAGAGAGAGAGTGTGCGGTGTGAGAGAGAGAGTGTGTGCTGTGTGAGAGTTTGTGAGAGAGAGTGTGTGTGGTGTGTGTGTGGTGTGTGTGAGAGAGAGTGTGTGAGAGAGAGAGTGTGTGGTGTGTGTGAGAGAATGTGTGGTGTGTGTGATAGAGTGTGTGTGGGGTGAGAGAGAGAGCGGTGTGTGTGAGAGATAGTGTGTGTGTGGTGTGGTGTGTGAGAGAGAGTGTGCTGTGTGAGAGAGAGAGAGAGAGAGAGAGAGAGAGAGAGAGAGAGTGTGTGTGGTGTGGTGTGAGAGAGAGTGTGTGTGTGTGGTGTGAGATCGACAGTGTGTGTGGTGTGTGAGAGAGAGAGTGTGTGAGAGAAAGAGTGTGCTGTGTGATGGTGAGAGTGTGTGTGTGTGTGTGTGTGTGTGTGTGTGTGTGTGTGTGTGTGTGTGTGGCATGTGAGAGTGTGTGTGTGTGTGGCGTGTCTGAGAGAGTGTGTGTGTGTGTGTGGTGTGTGAGAGAGAGGGTGTGTGAGAAAGAGAGAGAGAGAGAGAGAGAGTGTGTGGTGTGTGAGAGAGAGAGTGTGTGGTGTGTGAGAGAGAGAGTGTGTGCTGTGTGAGAGAGAGAGTGTGTGCTGTGTGAGAGAGAGAGTGTGTGGTGTGTGAGAGAGAGAGTGTGCGCTGTGTGAGAGAGTGTGCGCGGTATGAGAGAGAGAGTGTGCGCTGTGTGAGAGAGTGTGCGCGGTGTGAGAGAGAGAGTGTGCGCGGTGTGAGAGAGAGAGAGTGTGCGCTGTGTGAGAGAGTGTGTGCGGTGTGAGAGAGAGAGTGTGTGCGGTGTGAGAGAGAGAGTGTGCAGTGAGAGAGAGAGAGAGTGTGTTCGCGGTGTGAGAGAGAGTGTGTGTGCGGTGTGAGAGAGAGAGTGTGTGCGGTGTGAGAGAGTGTGCAGTGTGAGAGAGAGAGTGTGTGCGCTGTGAGAGAGAGTGTGTGTGCGGTGCAAGAGAGAGAGTGTGTGCTATGCGCGAGAGTGAGTGTGTGCTGTGCGAGAGAGAGAGTGTGTGCTGTGTGAGAGAGAGAGTGTGTGCTGTGTGATAGAGAGTGTGTGTGCGGTGTGAGAGAGTGTGTGCAGTGTGAGAGAGAGAGTGTGTGCAGTGTGAGAGAGAGAGTGTGTGCGGTGTGAGAGAGAGTGTGTGTGCGGTGTGAGAGAGAGTGTGTGTGCGGTGTGAGAGAGAGAGTGTGTGCGGTGTGAGAGTGTGTGCGGTGTGAGAGAGAGTTTGTGCGGTGTGAGAGAGAGTGTGTGTGCTGTGTGAGAGAGTGTGTGCGGTGTGAGAGAGAGAGTGTGTGCAGTGTGAGAGAGAGAGTGTCCGCGGTGTGAGAGAGAGAGTGTGCGCGGTGTGAGAGAGAGAGTGTGCGCGGTGTGAGAGAGAGAGTGTGCGCGGTGTGAGAGAGAGAGTGTACGCGGTGTGAGAGAGAGAGTGTGAGCGGTGTGAGAGAGAGAGTGTGCGGTGTGAGAGAGAGAGTGTGCGCGGTGTGAGAGAGTGTGTGTGCGGTGTGAGAGAGAGTGTGTGTGAGGTGTGTGAGAGAGTGTGTGTGCGGTGCGTGAGAGAGAGTGTGTGCTGTGCGAGAGAGTGAGTGTGTGCTGTGCGAGAGAGAGAGTGTGTGCTGTGCGAGAGAGAGAATGTGTGCTGTGCAAGAGAGAGAGTGTGTGCTGTGCGAGAGAGAGTGTGTGTGCGGTGTGAGAAAGTGTTTGCAGTGTGAGAGAGTGTGTGCGGTGTGAGAGAGAGAGTGTGTGCGGTGAGAGAGAGTGTGTGTGCGGTGTGAGAGAGAGTGTGTGTGCGGTGTGAGAGAGAGTGTGTGTGCGGTGTGAGAGAGAGTGTGTGTGCGGTGTGAGAGAGTGTGTGTGCGGTGTGAGAGAGAGTGTGTGTGCGGTGTGAGAGAGAGAGTGTGCGCGGTGTGAGAGAGAGAGTGTGTGCTGTGAGAGAGAGAGAGAGTGTGCGCGGTGTGAGAGAGTGTGCCCGGTGTGAGAGAGAGAGTGTGTGCGGTGTGAGAGAGAGAGTGTGTGCGGTGTGAGAGAGAGAGTGTGCGGTGTGAGAGAGTGTGCGCGGTGTGAGAGAGAGAGTGTGCGCGGTGTGAGAGAGAGAGTGTGCGCGGTGTGAGAGAGAGAGTGTGCGCGGTGTGAGAGAGAGAGTGTGCGCGGTGTGAGAGAGAGAGTGTGCGGTGTGAGAGAGAGAGTGTGCGCGGTGTGAGAGAGTGTGTGTGCGGTGTGAGAGAGAGTGTGTGTGAGGTGTGTGAGAGAGTGTGTGTGCGGTGCGTGAGAGAGAGTGTGTGCTGTGCGAGAGAGTGAGTGTGTGCTGTGCGAGAGAGAGAGTGTGTGCTGTGCGAGAGAGAGAATGTGTGCTGTGCAAGAGAGAGAGTGTGTGCTGTGCGAGAGAGATTGTGTGTGCGGTGTGAGAAAGTGTTTGCAGTGTGAGAGAGTGTGTGCGGTGTGAGAGAGAGAGTGTGTGCGGTGTGAGAGTGTGTGCGGTGTGAGAGAGAGTTTGTGCGGTGTGAGAGAGAGTGTGTGTGCTGTGTGAGAGAGTGTGTGCGGTGTGAGAGAGAGAGTGTGTGCAGTGTGAGAGAGAGAGTGTGTGCAGTGTGAGAGAGAGTGTGTGTGCGGTGTGAGAGAGAGTGTGTGCGGTGTGAGAGTGTGTGCGGTGTGAGAGAGAGAGTTTGTGCGGTGTGAGAGAGTGTGTGTGCTGTGTGAGAGAGTGTGTGCGGTGTGAGAGAGAAAGTGTGTGCAGTGTGAGAGAGTGCGTGCGGTGTGAGAGAGTGTGTGCGGTGTGAGAGAGAGTGTGTGTGCGGTGTGAGAGAGTGTGTGTGCGGTGTGAGAGAGAGTGTCTGTGCGGTGTGAGAGAGAGTGTGTGTGCGGTGTGAGAGAGAGAGTGTGCGCGGTGTGAGAGAGAGAGTGTGTGCTGTGAGAGAGAGAGAGTGTGCGCGGTGTGAGAGAGTGTGCCCGGTGTGAGAGAGAGAGTGTGTGCGGTGTGAGAGAGAGAGTGTGTGCGGTGTGAGAGAGAGAGTGTGCGGTGTGAGAGAGTGTGTGCGGTGTGAGAGAGAGAGTGTGTGCGGTGTGAGAGAGAGAGTGTGCAGTGAGAGAGAGAGAGTGTGTGCGCGGTGTGAGAGAGAGTGTGTGTGCGGTGTGAGAGAGAGAGTGTGTGCGGTGTGAGAGAGTGTGCAGTGTGAGAGAGAGAGTGTGTGCGCTGTGAGAGAGAGTGTGTGTGCGGTGCAAGAGAGAGAGTGTGTGCTATGCGCGAGAGTGAGTGTGTGCTGTGCGAGAGAGAGAGTGTGTGCTGTGTGAGAGAGAGAGTGTGTGCTGTGTGATAGTGTGTGTGCGGTGTGAGAGAGTGTGTGCAGTGTGAGTGTGTGCAGTGTGAGAGAGAGAGTGTGTGCGGTGTGAGAGAGTGTGTGTGCGGTGTGAGAGAGAGTGTGTTTGCGGTGTGAGAGAGAGAGTGTGTGCGGTGTGAGAGTGTGTGCGGTGTGAGAGAGAGTTTGTGCGGTGTGAGAGAGAGTGTGTGTGCTGTGTGAGAGAGTGTGTGCGGTGTGAGAGAGAGAGTGTGTGCAGTGTGAGAGAGTGTGCGCGGTGTGAGAGAGAGAGTGTGCGCGGTGTGAGAGAGAGAGTGTGCGCGGTGTGAGAGAGAGAGTGTGCGCGGTGTGAGAGAGAGAGTGTACGCGGTGTGAGAGAGAGAGTGTGAGCGGTGTGAGAGAGAGAGTGTGCGGTGTGAGAGAGAGAGTGTGCGCGGTGTGAGAGAGTGTGTGTGCGGTGTGAGAGAGAGTGTGTGTGAGGTGTGTGAGAGAGTGTGTGTGCGGTGCGTGAGAGAGAGTGTGTGCTGTGCGAGAGAGTGAGTGTGTGCTGTGCGAGAGAGAGAGTGTGTGCTGTGCGAGAGAGAGAATGTGTGCTGTGCAAGAGAGAGAGTGTGTGCTGTGCGAGAGAGAGTGTGTGTGCGGTGTGAGAAAGTGTTTGCAGTGTGAGAGAGTGTATGCGGTGTGAGAGAGAGAGTGTGTGCGGTGAGAGAGAGTGTGTGTGCGGTGTGAGAGAGAGTGTGTGTGCGGTGTGAGAGAGAGTGTGTGTGCGGTGTGAGAGAGAGTGTGTGTGCGGTGTGAGAGAGTGTGTGTGCGGTGTGAGAGAGAGTGTCTGTGCGGTGTGAGAGAGAGTGTGTGTGCGGTGTGAGAGAGAGAGTGTGCGCGGTGTGAGAGAGAGAGTGTGTGCTGTGAGAGAGAGAGAGAGTGTGCGCGGTGTGAGAGAGTGTGCCCGGTGTGAGAGAGAGAGTGTGTGCGGTGTGAGAGAGAGAGTGTGTGCGGTGTGAGAGAGAGAGTGTGCGGTGTGAGAGAGTGTGCGCGGTGTGAGAGAGAGAGTGTGCGCGGTGTGAGAGAGAGAGTGTGCGCGGTGTGAGAGAGAGAGTGTGCGCGGTGTGAGAGAGAGAGTGTGCGCGGTGTGAGAGAGAGAGTGTGCGGTGTGAGAGAGAGAGTGTGCGCGGTGTGAGAGAGTGTGTGTGCGGTGTGAGAGAGAGTGTGTGTGAGGTGTGTGAGAGAGTGTGTGTGCGGTGCGTGAGAGAGAGTGTGTGCTGTGCGAGAGAGTGAGTGTGTGCTGTGCGAGAGAGAGAGTGTGTGCTGTGCGAGAGAGAGAATGTGTGCTGTGCAAGAGAGAGAGTGTGTGCTGTGCGAGAGAGAGTGTGTGTGCGGTGTGAGAAAGTGTTTGCAGTGTGAGAGAGTGTGTGCGGTGTGAGAGAGAGAGTGTGTGCGGTGTGAGAGTGTGTGCGGTGTGAGAGAGAGTTTGTGCGGTGTGAGAGAGAGTGTGTGTGCTGTGTGAGAGAGTGTGTGCGGTGTGAGAGAGAGAGTGTGTGCAGTGTGAGAGAGAGAGTGTGTGCAGTGTGAGAGAGAGTGTGTGTGCGGTGTGAGAGAGAGTGTGTGCGGTGTGAGAGTGTGTGCGGTGTGAGAGAGAGAGTTTGTGCGGTGTGAGAGAGAGTGTGTGTGCTGTGTGAGAGAGTGTGTGCGGTGTGAGAGAGAAAGTGTGTGCAGTGTGAGAGAGAGAGTGCGTGCGGTGTGAGAGAGTGTGTGCGGTGTGAGAGAGAGTGTGTGTGCGGTGTGAGAGAGTGTGTGTGCGGTGTGAGAGAGAGTGTCTGTGCGGTGTGAGAGAGAGTGTGTGTGCGGTGTGAGAGAGAGAGTGTGCGCGGTGTGAGAGAGAGAGTGTGTGCTGTGAGAGAGAGAGAGAGTGTGCGCGGTGTGAGAGAGTGTGCCCGGTGTGAGAGAGAGAGTGTGTGCGGTGTGAGAGAGAGAGTGTGTGCGGTGTGAGAGAGAGAGTGTGCGGTGTGAGAGAGTGTGCGCGGTGTGAGAGAGAGAGTGTGCGCGGTGTGAGAGAGAGAGTGTGCGCGGTGTGAGAGAGAGAGTGTGTGCGGTGTGAGAGAGAGAGTGTGCGCGGTGTGAGAGAGAGAGTGTGCGGTGTGAGAGAGTGTGCGCGGTGTGAGAGAGTGTGCGTGCGGTGTGAGAGAGAGTGTGTGTGAGGTGTGTGAGAGAGTGTGTGTGCGGTGCGTGAGAGACAGTGTGTGCTGTGCGAGAGAGTGAGTGTGTGCTGTGCGAGAGAGAGAGTGTGTGCTGTGCGAGAGAGAGAATGTGTGCTGTGCAAGAGAGAGAGTGTGTGCTGTGCGAGAGAGAGTGTGTGTGCGGTGTGAGAAAGTGTTTGCAGTGTGAGAGAGTGTGTGCGGTGTGAGAGAGAGAGTGTGTGCGGTGAGAGAGAGTGTGTGTGCGGTGTGAGAGAGAGTGTGTGTGCGGTGTGAGAGAGAGTGTGTGTGCGGTGTGAGAGAGAGAGTTTGTGCGGTGTGAGAGAGAGTGTGTGTGCGGTGTGAGAGAGAGAGTGTGTGCGTTGTGAGAGAGAGAGTGTGTGCATTGTGAGAGAGAGAGTGTGTGCAGTGTGAGAGAGAGAGTGTGTGCTGTGTGAGAGAGTGTGTGCGGTGTGAGAGAGAGAGTGTGTGCGGTGTGAGAGAGAGAGTGTGTGCGGTGTGAGAGAGATTGTGTGTGCGGTGTGAGAGAGTGTGTGCGGTGTGAGAGAGAGAGTGTGTGCTGTGTGAGAGAGTGTGTGTGTGCGGTGTGAGAGAGAGTGTGTGTGCGGTGTGAGAGAGAGAGTGTGTGCGGTGTGAGAGAGAGAGTGTGTGCGGTGTGAGAGAGAGAGTGTGTGCGTTGTGAGAGCGAGTGTGTGTGCGTTGTGAGAGAGAGAGTGTGTGCGGTGTGAGAGAGAGAGTGTGTGCTGTGTGAGAGAGAGTGTGTGTGCGGTTTGAGAGAGAGAGTGTGTGCGGTGTGAGAGAGAGAGTGTGTGCGGTGTGAGAGAGAGAGTGTGTGCGGTGTGAGAGAGTGTGTGTGCGGTGTGAGAGAGTGTGTATGCGGTGTGAGAGTGTGTGTGCTTTGTGAGAGAGAGTGTGTGTGCGGTGTGAGAGAGAGAGTGTGTGCGGTGTGAGAGAGAGAGTGTGTGCGGTGTGAGAGAGAGAGTGTGTGCGGTGTGAGAGAGAGAGTGTGTGCGGTTTGAGAGAGAGAGTGTGTGCTGTGCAAGAGAGAGAGTGTGTGCTGTGCGAGAGAGAGTGTGTGTGCGGTGTGAGAGAGAGAGTGTGTGCGTTGTGAGAGAGTGTGTGCGGTGTGAGAGAGTGTGTGTGCGGTGTGAGAGAGATTGTGTGTGCGGTGTGAGAGAGAGAGTGTGTGCGGTGTGAGAGAGAGAGTGTGTGCGGTGTGAGAGAGTGTGTGTGTGCGGTGTGAGAGAGAGAGTGTGTGCGGTGTGAGAGAGTGTGTGTGCGGTGTGAGAGAGTGTGTATGCGGTGTGAGAGTGTGTGTGCTTTGTGAGAGAGAGTGTGTGTGCGGTGTGAGAGAGAGAGTGTGTGCGGTTTGAGAGAGAGAGTGTGTGCTGTGCAAGAGAGAGAGTGTGTGCTGTGCGAGAGAGAGTGTGTGTGCGGTGTGAGAGAGAGAGTGTGTGCGTTGTGAGAGAGAGAGTGTGTGCATTGTGAGAGAGAGAGTGTGTGCAGTGTGAGAGAGAGAGTGTGTGCTGTGTGAGAGAGTGTGTACGGTGTGAGAGAGAGAGTGTGTGCGGTGTGAGAGAGAGAGTGTGTGCGGTGTGAGAGAGTGTGTGTGCGGTGTGAGAGAGATTGTGTGTGCGGTGTGAGAGAGAGAGTGTGTGTGGTGTGAGAGAGAGAGTGTGTGCGGTGTGAGAGAGTGTGTGTGTGCGGTGTGAGAGAGAGTGTGTGTGCGGTGTGAGAGAGAGTGTGCGGTGTGAGAGAGAGAGTGTGTGCGGTGTGAGAGAGAGAGTGTGTGCGTTGTGAGAGCGAGTGTGTGTGCGTTGTGAGAGAGAGAGTGTGTGCGGTGTGAGAGAGAGAGTGTGTGCTGTGTGAGAGAGAGTGTGTGTGCGGTTTGAGAGAGAGAGTGTGTGCGGTGTGAGAGAGAGAGTGTGTGCGGTGTGAGAGAGAGAGTGTGTGCGGTGTGAGAGAGTGTGTGTGCGGTGTGAGAGAGTGTGTATGCGGTGTGAGAGTGTGTGTGCTTTGTGAGAGAGAGTGTGTGTGCGGTGTGAGAGAGAGAGTGTGTGCGGTGTGAGAGAGAGAGTGTGTGCGGTGTGAGAGAGAGAGTGTGTGCGGTGTGAGAGAGAGAGTGTGTGCAGTTTGAGAGAGAGAGTGTGTGCTGTGCAAGAGAGAGAGTGTGTGCTGTGCGAGAGAGAGTGTGTGTGCGGTGTGAGAGAGTGTTTGCAGTGTGAGAGAGAGAGTGTGTGCGGTGTGAGAGAGAGAGTGTGTGCGGTGTGAGAGAGAGTGTGTGTGCGGTGTGAGGGAGAGTGTGTGTGCGGTGTGAGAGAGAGTGTGTGTGCGGTGTGAGAGAGAGTGTGTGTGCGGTGTGAGAGAGAGAGTTTGTGCGGTGTGAGAGAGAGTGTGTGTGCGGTGTGAGAGAGAGAGTGTGTGCGTTGTGAGAGAGAGAGTGTGTGCGTTGTGAGAGAGAGAGTGTGTGCATTGTGAGTGTGTGCAGTGTGAGAGAGAGAGTGTGTGCTGTGTGAGAGAGTGTGTGCGGTGTGAGAGAGAGAGTGTGTGCGGTGTGAGAGAGAGAGTGTGTGCGGTGTGAGAGAGTGTGTGTGCGGTGTGAGAGAGATTGTGTGTGCGGTGTGAGAGAGAGAGTGTGTGCGGTGTGAGAGAGAGAGTGTGTGCGGTGTGAGAGAGTGTGTGTGCGGTGTGAGAGAGAGTGTGTGTGCGGTGTGAGAGTGTGTGTGCGGTGTGAGAGAGAGAGTGTGTGCGGTGTGAGAGAGAGAGTGTGTGCGGTGTGAGAGAGAGAGTGTGTGCGTTGTGAGAGTGTGTGTGCGTTGTGAGAGAGTGTGTGCGGTGTGAGAGAGAGAGTGTGTGCTGTGTGAGAGAGAGTGTGTGTGCGGTTTGAGAGAGAGAGTGTGTGCGGTGTGAGAGAGAGAGTGTGTGCGGTGTGAGAGAGAGAGTGTGTGCGGTGTGAGAGAGAGAGTGTGTGCGGTGTGAGAGAGTGTGTGTGCGGTGTGAGAGAGTGTGTGTGCGGTGTGAGAGTGTGTGTGCGGTGTGAGAGAGAGTGTGTGTGCGGTGTGAGAGAGAGAGTGTGTGCGGTGTGAGAGAGAGAGTGTGTGCGGTGTGAGAGAGTGTGTGCTGTGTGAGAGAGAGAGTGTGTGCGGTGTGAGAGTGTGTGCGGTTTGAGAGAGAGAGTGTGTGCGGTGTGAGAGAGAGAGTGTGTGCGGTGTGAGAGAGAGAGTGTGTGCGGTGTGAGAGAGAGAGTGTGTGCTGTGTGAGAGAGAGAGTGTGTGCTGTGTGAGAGAGAGAGTGTGCGCGGTGTGAGAGAGAGAGTGTGTGCTGTGAGAGAGAGAGAGTGTGCGCGGTGTGAGAGAGTGTGCCCGGTGTGAGAGAGTGTGCGCGGTGTGAGAGAGAGAGTGTGTGCGGTGTGAGAGAGAGAGTGTGTGTGGTGTGAGAGAGAGAGTGTGCGGTGTGAGAGAGAGAGAGTGTGCGCGGTGTGAGGGAGAGAGTGTGCGTGGTGTGAGAGAGAGAGTGTGCGCGGTGTGAGAGAGTGTGTGTGGTGTGAGAGAGAGAGTGTGCACGGTGTGAGAGAGAGAGTGTGCGGTGTGAAAGAGAGTGTGTGTGCGGTGTGAGAGAGTGTGTGTGCGGTGTGTGAGAGAGTGTGTGTGCGGTGTGAGGGAGAGAGTGTGCGTGGTGTGAGAGAGAGAGTGTGCGCGGTGTGAGAGAGTGTGCGCGGTGTGAGAGAGAGAGAGTGTGCGCGGTGTGAGAGAGAGAGTGTGCGGTATGAGAGAGAGTGTGTGTGTGGTGTGAGAGAGTGTGTGTGCGGTGTGTGAGAGAGTGTGTGTGCGGTGTGTGAGAGAGTGTGTGTGCGGTGCGTGAGAGAGAGTGTGTGCGGTGTGAGAGACAGAGTGTGTGCAGTGTGAGAGAGAGAGTGCGTGCGGTGTGAGAGAGAGAGTGTGTGCGGTGTGAGAGAGAGTGTGTGTGCGGTGTGAGTGTGTGTGCGGTGTGAGAGAGAGTGTCTGTGTGGTGTGAGAGAGAGTGTGTGTGCGGTGTGAGAGAGAGAGTGTGCGCGGTGTGAGAGAGAGAGTGTTTGCTGTGAGAGAGAGAGAGTGTGCGCGGTGTGAGAGAGTGTGCCCGGTGTGAGATAGAGAGTGTGCGCGGTGTGAGAGAGATAGTGTGTGCGGTGTGAGAGAGAGAGTGTGTGCGGTGTGAGAGAGAGAGTGTGTGCGGTGTGAGAGAGAGAGTGTGTGCGGTGTGAGAGAGTGTGTGTGCGGTGTGATAGAGAGTGTGTGTCCGGTGTGAGAGAGAGTGTGTGTGCGGTGTGAGAGAGAGTGTGTGCGGTGTGAGAGAGAGTGTGTGTGTGCGGTGTGAGAGAGAGAGTGTGTGCGGTGTGAGAGAGAGTGTGTGTGCGGTGTGAGAGAGAGAGTGTGTGCGGTGTGAGAGAGAGAGAGTGTGTCCGGTGTGAGAGAGAGTGTGTGTGCGGTGTGAGAGAGAGTGTGTGCGGTGTGAGAGAGAGTGTGTGTGTGCGGTGTGAGAGAGAGAGTGTGTGCGGTGTGAGAGAGAGTGTGTGTGCGGTGTGAGAGAGAGAGTGTGTGCGGTGTGAGAGAGAGAGAGTGTGTGCTGTGTGAGAGAGAGAGTGTGTGCGGTGTGAGAGAGTGTGTGTGCGGTGTGAGAGAGTGTGTGTGTGCGGTGTGAGAGAGAGTGTGTGTGCGGTGTGAGAGAGTGTGTGTGTGGTGTGAGAGAGAGAGTGTGTGCGGTGTGAGAGAGAGAGTGTGTGCGGTGTGAGAGAGAGAGTGTGTGCGTTGTGAGAGCGAGTGTGTGTGCGTTGTGAGAGAGAGAGTGTGTGCGGTGTGAGAGAGAGAGTGTGTGCTGTGTGAGAGAGAGTGTGTGTGCGGTTTGAGAGAGAGAGTGTGTGCGGTGTGAGAGAGAGAGTGTGTGCGGTGTGAGAGAGAGAGTGTGTGCGGTGTGAGAGAGTGTGTGTGCGGTGTGAGAGAGTGTGTATGCGGTGTGAGAGTGTGTGTGCTTTGTGAGAGAGAGTGTGTGTGCGGTGTGAGAGAGAGAGTGTGTGCGGTGTGAGAGAGAGAGTGTGTGCGGTGTGAGAGAGAGAGTGTGTGCGGTGTGAGAGAGAGAGTGTGTGCGGTTTGAGAGAGAGAGTGTGTGCTGTGCAAGAGAGAGAGTGTGTGCTGTGCGAGAGAGAGTGTGTGTGCGGTGTGAGAGAGTGTTTGCAGTGTGAGAGAGAGAGTGTGTGCGGTGTGAGAGAGAGAGTGTGTGCGGTGTGAGAGAGAGTGTGTGTGCGGTGTGAGAGAGAGTGTGTGTGCGGTGTGAGAGAGAGTGTGTGTGCGGTGTGAGAGAGAGAGTTTGTGCGGTGTGAGAGAGAGTGTGTGTGCGGTGTGAGAGAGAGAGTGTGTGCGTTGTGAGAGAGAGAGTGTGTGCGTTGTGAGAGAGAGAGTGTGTGCATTGTGAGTGTGTGCAGTGTGAGAGAGAGAGTGTGTGCTGTGTGAGAGAGTGTGTGCGGTGTGAGAGAGAGAGTGTGTGCGGTGTGAGAGAGAGAGTGTGTGCGGTGTGAGAGAGTGTGTGTGCGGTGTGAGAGAGATTGTGTGTGCGGTGTGAGAGAGAGAGTGTGTGCGGTGTGAGAGAGAGAGTGTGTGCGGTGTGAGAGAGTGTGTGTGCGGTGTGAGAGAGAGTGTGTGTGCGGTGTGAGAGTGTGTGTGCGGTGTGAGAGAGAGTGTGTGTGCGGTGTGAGAGTGTGTGTGCGGTGTGAGAGAGAGTGTGTGTGCGGTGTGAGAGTGTGTGTGCGGTGTGAGAGAGAGAGTGTGTGCGGTGTGAGAGTGTGTGTGCGGTGTGAGAGAGAGAGTGTGTGCGGTGTGAGAGAGAGAGTGTGTGAGGTGTGAGAGAGAGTGTGTGTGCGGTGTGAGAGTGTGTGTGCGGTGTGAGAGAGAGTGTGTGTGCGGTGTGAGAGTGTGTGTGCGGTGTGAGAGAGAGTTTGTGTGCGGTGTGAGAGAGTGTGTGCGGTGTGAGAGAGAGAGTGTGTGCGGTGTGAGAGAGAGAGTGTGTGCGGTGTGAGAGAGTGTGTGTGCGGTGTGAGAGAGAGTGTGTGTGCGGTGTGAGAGTGTGTGTGCGGTGTGAGAGAGAGTGTGTGTGCGGTGTGAGAGTGTGTGTGCGGTGTGAGAGAGAGTGTGTGTGCGGTGTGAGAGTGTGTGTGCGGTGTGAGAGAGAGTGTGTGTGCGGTGTGAGAGTGTGTGTGCGGTGTGAGAGAGAGAGTGTGTGCGGTGTGAGAGAGAGAGTGTGTGCGGTGTGAGAGAGAGAGTGTGTGCGTTGTGAGAGTGTGTGTGCGTTGTGAGAGAGAGAGTGTGTGCGGTGTGAGAGAGAGAGTGTGTGCTGTGTGAGAGAGAGTGTGTGTGCGGTTTGAGAGAGAGAGTGTGTGCGGTGTGAGAGAGAGAGTGTGTGCGGTGTGAGAGAGAGAGTGTGTGCGGTGTGAGAGAGAGAGTGTGTGCGGTGTGAGAGAGTGTGTGTGCGGTGTGAGAGAGTGTGTGTGCGGTGTGAGAGTGTGTGTGCGGTGTGAGAGAGAGTGTGTGTGCGGTGTGAGAGAGAGAGTGTGTGCGGTGTGAGAGAGAGAGTGTGTGCTGTGTGAGAGAGAGAGTGTGTGCGGTGTGAGAGAGAGTGTGTGCGGTTTGAGAGAGAGAGTGTGTGCGGTGTGAGAGAGAGAGTGTGTGCGGTGTGAGAGAGAGAGTGTGTGCGGTGTGAGAGAGAGAGTGTGTGCTGTGTGAGAGAGAGAGTGTGTGCTGTGTGAGAGAGAGAGTGTGCGCGGTGTGAGAGAGAGAGTGTGTGCTGTGAGAGAGAGAGAGTGTGCGCGGTGTGAGAGAGTGTGCCCGGTGTGAGAGAGTGTGCGCGGTGTGAGAGAGAGAGTGTGTGCGGTGTGAGAGAGAGAGTGTGTGCGGTGTGAGAGAGAGAGTGTGCGGTGTGAGAGAGAGAGAGTGTGCGCGGTGTGAGGGAGAGAGTGTGCGTGGTGTGAGAGAGAGAGTGTGCGCGGTGTGAGAGAGTGTGTGTGGTGTGAGAGAGAGAGTGTGCACGGTGTGAGAGAGAGAGTGTGCGGTGTGAAAGAGAGTGTGTGTGCGGTGTGAGAGAGTGTGTGTGCGGTGTGTGAGAGAGTGTGTGTGCGGTGTGAGGGAGAGAGTGTGCGTGGTGTGAGAGAGAGAGTGTGCGCGGTGTGAGAGAGTGTGCGAGGTGTGAGAGAGAGAGAGTGTGCGCGGTGTGAGAGAGAGAGTGTGCGGTGTGAGAGAGAGTGTGTGTGCGGTGTGAGAGAGTGTGTGTGCGGTGTGTGAGAGAGTGTGTGTGCGGTGTGTGAGAGAGTGTGTGTGCGGTGCGTGAGAGAGAGTGTGTGCGGTGTGAGAGACAGAGTGTGTGCAGTGTGAGAGAGAGAGTGCGTGCGGTGTGAGAGAGAGAGTGTGTGCGGTGTGAGAGAGAGTGTGTGTGCGGTGTGAGTGTGTGTGCGGTGTGAGAGAGAGTGTCTGTGTGGTGTGAGAGAGAGTGTGTGTGCGGTGTGAGAGAGAGAGTGTGCGCGGTGTGAGAGAGTGTGCCCGGTGTGAGAGAGAGAGTGTGCGCGGTGTGAGAGAGAGAGTGTGTGCGGTGTGAGAGAGAGAGTGTGTGCGGTGTGAGAGAGAGAGTGTGTGCGGTGTGAGAGAGAGAGTGTGTGCGGTGTGAGAGAGTGTGTGCGGTGTGAGAGAGTGTGTGTGCGGTGTGATAGAGAGTGTGTGTCCGGTGTGAGAGAGAGTGTGTGTGCGGTGTGAGAGAGAGTGTGTGCGGTGTGAGAGAGAGTGTGTGTGTGCGGTGTGAGAGAGAGAGTGTGTGCGGTGTGAGAGAGAGTGTGTGTGCGGTGTGAGAGAGAGAGTGTGTGCGGTGTGAGAGAGAGAGAGTGTGTGCGGTGTGAGAGAGAGAGTGTGTGCGGTGTGAGAGAGTGTGTGTGCGGTGTGAGAGAGTGTGTGTGTGCGGTGTGAGAGAGAGTGTGTGTGCGGTGTGAGAGAGTGTGTGTGTGGTGTGAGAGAGAGAGTTTGTGCGGTGTGAGAGACAGTGTGTGTGCGGTGTGAGAGAGAGAGTGTGTGCATTGTGAGAGAGAGAGTGTGTGCGGTGTGAGAGAGTGTGTGCAGTGTGAGAGAGAGTGTGTGCTGTGTGAGAGAGTGTGTGCGGTGTGAGAGAATGTGTGCAGTGTGAGAGAGAGTCTGTGTGCGGTGTGAGAGAGTGTGTGCAGTGTGAGAGAGAGAGTGTGTGCGGTGTGAGAGAGAGAGTGTGTGCGGTGTGAGAGAGAGAATGTGTGCGGTGTGAGAGAGTGTGTGTGCGGTGTGAGAGAGAGTGTGTGTGCGGTGTGAGAGAGAGAGTGTGTGCGGTGTGAGAGAGAGAGTGTGTGCGGTGTGAGAGAGAGAGTGTGTGCGTTGTGAGAGAGAGTGTGTGCCGTGTGAGAGAGTGTGTGCGGTGTGAGTGAGAGAGTGTGTGCGGTGTGAGAGAGTGTGTGCGGTGTGAGAGAGAGAGTGTGTGCTGTGTGAGAGAGAGTGTGTGTGCGGTTTGAGAGAGAGAGTGTGTGCGGTGTGAGAGAGAGAGTGTGTGCGGTGTGAGAGAGAGAGTGTGTGCGGTGTGAGAGAGAGAGTGTGTGCGGTGTGAGAGAGTGTGTGTGCGGTGTGAGAGAGTGTGTGTGCGGTGTGAGAGAGAGTGTGTGTGCGGTGTGAGAGAGAGTGTGTTTGCGGTGTGAGAGAGAGTGTGTGGCGTGTGAGAGAGAGAGAGAGAGAGTGTGTGTGTGTGTGGTGTGGTGTGTGAGAGAGAGTGTCCTGTGTGAGAGAGAGAGTGTGGTGTGAGAGAGAGAGAGAGCGAGAGAGAGAGAGAGAGAGAGAGAGAGAGAGAGAGTGTGCTGTGTGAGAGAGTGTGTGCTGTGTGAGAGAGAGAGAGTGTGCTGTGTGAGAGAGAGAGTGTGCTGTGTGAGAGAGTGTGTGCTGTGTGAGAGAGCGAGTGTGTGCTGTGAGAGTTTGTGAGAGTGTTTGTGGTGTGTGTGTGGTGTGTGTGAGAGAGAGTGTGTGAGAGAGAGAGTGTGTAGTGTGTGGTGTGTGTGAGAGAGTGTGTGGCGTGTGAGAGAGAGAGGGGTGTGTGTGAGAGATAGAGTGTGTGTGTGGTGTGTGAGAGAGAGAGAGAGTGTGCTGTGTGAGAGAGAGAGAGAGAGAGAGAGAGAGAGAGAGAGAGAGAGAGTGTGTGTGTGTGTGTGTGTGTGTGTGTGTGTGTGTGTGTGTGTGTGAGAGAGAGAGAGTGTGTGCGGTGTGAGAGAGAGAGTGTGTGCGGTGTGAGAGAGAGAGTGTGTGCGGTGTGAGAGAGTGTGTGTGCGGTGTGAGAGAGTGTGTGTGCGGTGTGAGAGAGAGTGTGTGTGCGGTGTGAGAGAGAGTGTGTGTGCGGTGTGAGAGAGAGTGTGTGCGGTGTGAGAGAGAGTGTGTGTGTGCGGTGTGAGAGAGAGAGTGTGTGCGGTGTGAGAGAGTGTGTGCGTTGTGAGAGAGAGAGTGTGTGCGGTGTGAGAGAGAGTGTGTGCGGTGCGAGAGAGTGTGTGTGTGCGGTGCGAGAGAGTGTGTGTGTGCGGTGTGAGAGAGAGTGTGTGTGTGTGTGTGTGGTGTGAGAGAGTGTGTGTGTGGTGTGTGAGAGAGAGAGCGTGTGTGTGTGGTGTGAGAGTGGGTGTGGTGTGTGTGTGTGTATGAGAGAGAGAGAGTGTGTTGTGTGTGATAGAAATAGTGTGTGGTGTGTGTGAGAGAGTGTGTGGCGTGTGAGAGAGAGAGAGAGTGTGTGTGTGTGTGTGTGGTGTGGTGTGTGAGAGAGAGTGTGCTGTGTGAGAGAGAGAGAGTGTGGTGAGAGAGAGAGAGAGAGAGAGAGAGAGATAGAGAGTGTGCTGTGTGAGAGAGTGTGTGCTGTGTGAGAGAGAGAGTGTGCTGTGTGAGAGAGTGTGTGCTGTGTGAGAGAGAGAGTGTGTGCTGTGAGAGTTTGTGAGAGTGTGTGTGGTGTGTGTGTGGTGTGTGTGAGAGAGAGTGTGTGAGAGAGAGAGTGTGTGGTGTGTGTGAGAGAGTGTGTGGTGTGTGTGAGAGAGTGTGTGGTGTGTGTGAGAGAGTGTGTGTGGTGTGAGAGAGTGTGTGGCATGTGAGAGAGAGAGGGGTGTGTGTGAGAGATAGAGTGTGTGTGTGGTCTGGTGTGTGAGAGAGAGAGAGAGTGTGCTGTGTGAGAGAGAGAGAGAGAGAGAGAGAGAGAGAGAGAGAGAGAGTGTGTGTGTGTGTGTGTGTGTGTGTGTGTCTGTGTGTGTGTGTGACAGTGTGTGTGTGTGGCGTGTGTGAGAGAGTGTGTGTGTGTGTGTGGCGTGTGTGAGAGAGTGTGTGTGTGTGTGTGTGGCGTGTGTGAGAGAGTGTGTGTGGTGTGTGAGAGAGAGAGAGTGTGTGCTGTGTGAGAGAGAGTGTGCTGTGTGAGAGAGAGAGAGTGTGCTGTGTGAGAGAGAGAGTGTGTGCTGTGTGAGAGAGAGAGTGTGTGCTGTGTTAGAGAGAGAGAGTGCTGTGTGAGAGAGAGAGTGTGTGCTGTGTGTGTGAGAGAGTGAGTGTGTGGTGTGTGTGTGTGTGTGTGTGTGTGTGTGTGTGTGTGTGTGTGTGTGTGTGAGAGAGTGTGTGGTGTGTGTTTGTGAGTGAGAGAGTGTGTGTGTGTGTGTGTGTGTGTGTGTGTGTGTGTGTGTGTGTGTGTGTGTGAGAGAGAGTGTGTGTGGTGTGTGTGAGAGAGAGTGTGGTGTGTTTGAGAGAGAGTGTGTGGTGTGTGTGCGAGAGAGTGAGTGTGTGGTGTGTGCGAGAGAGAGTGTGAGAGTGTGTGGTGTGTGAGAGAGAGTGTGAGGTGTGTGAGACAGAGTGTGAGAGAGAGTGTGTGTGTGAGAGAGTTTGTGTGGCGTGTGAGAGTGTGTGTGTGTGGCATGTGTGAGAGAGAGTGTGTGTGCTGTGTGAGAGAGTGTGTGTGCTGTGTGAGAGAGAGAGTGTGTGCTGTGTGAGAGAGAGAGTGTGTGTGCTGTGTGAGAGAGAGTGTGTGTGCTGTGTGTGAGAGAGTGTGTGTGCTGTGAGAGAGAGTGTGTGGTGTGTGAGAGAGAGTGTGTGTGCTGTGTGAGAGTGTGTGTGCTGTGTGAGAGACAGTGTGTCCTGTGTGAGAGAGTGTGTGCTGTGTGAGAGAGTGTGTGCTGTATGAGAGAGAGAGTGTGTGCTGTGTGAGAGAGTGTGTGCTGTGTGAGAGAGTGTGTGCTGTGTGAGAGAGAGAGTGTGCTGTGAGAGAGAGAGAGTGTGCTGTGTGAGAGAGAGAGTGTGCTGTGTGAGAGAGAGAGTGTGTGGTGTGTGAGAGAGAGAGTGTGTGTGCTGTGTGAGAGAGTGTGTGAGAAAGAGTGTGTGGTGTGTGTGAGAGAGTGTGTGGGTGTGTGTGAGAGAGTGTGTGGTGTGTGTGAGAGAGTGTGTGGTGTGTGTGAGAGAGTGTGTGGTGTGTGTGAGAGAGTGTGTGTGGTGTGTGAGAGAGTGTGTGTGTGGCGTGTGAGAGAGGGTGTGAGAGAGAGAGAGAGAGAGAGAGAGAGAGTGTGTGCTGTGTGAGAGAGAGAGATTGTGTGTGAGAGAGAGAGTGTGTGTGAGAGAGAGAGTGTGTGGTGTGAGAGAGTGTGTGTGGTGTGTGAGAGAGTGTGTGTGTGGCGTGTGAGAGAGGGTGTGAGAGAGAGAGAGAGAGAGAGAGAGAGAGAGAGAAGAGAGAGAGTGTGAGAGAGAGAGATTGTGTGTGAGAGAGAGAGAGTGTGTGTGAGAGAGAGAGTGAGTGTGTGTGAGAGAGAGAATGTGTGTGTGGTGTGAGAGAGAGAGAGAGTGTGTGTGAGAGTGTGTGTGCGGTGTGAGAGAGAGTGTGTGCGCGGTGTGAGAGAGAGTGTGTGCGCGGTGTGAGAGAGAGTGTGTGCGGTGTGAGAGAGAGAGTGTGTGCGGTGTGAGAGAGAGAGTGTGTGCGGTGTGAGAGAGAGAGTGTGTGCGGTGTGAGAGAGAGAGTGTGTGCGGTGTGAGAGAGAGAGTGTGTGCGTTGTGAGAGAGTGTGTGCGGTGTGAGAGAGAGAGTGTGTGCGGTGTGAGAGAGTGTGTGTGTGTGCGGTGTGAGAGAGAGTGTGTGTGTGCGGTGTGAGAGAGTGTTTGTGTGTGCGGTGTGAGAGAGAGTGTGTGTGTGTGGTGTGTGTGAGAGAGAGAGAGTGTGTG
>NC_083587.1:69594779-69614779 GCF_027579695.1 Neoarius graeffei
AGTGTGTGGTGTGTGAGAGTGTGTGAGCTGTGTGAGAGTGTGTGTGCTGTGTGAGAGTGTGTGTGTGCTCTGTGAGAGAGTGTGTGTGCTGTGTGAGAGAGTGTGTGTGCTGTGTGAGAGAGAGTGTGTGTGCTGTGTGAGGGAGACTGTGTGCGTGTGGTGTGAGAGTGTGCGTGTGGTGTGTGTGTGTGTGTGTGTGTGTGTGTGTGTGTGTGTGTGTGTGTGTGTGTGTGTGTGTGTGTGTGTGTGTGTGAGAGTGTGTGTGTGAGAGAGTTTGTGTGAGAGAGAGTGTGTGTGCTGTGTGAGAGAGTGTGTGTGCTGTGTGAGAGAGAGAGTGTGTGCTGTGTGAGAGAGAGAGTGTGTGTGCTGTGTGAGAGAGAGTGTGTGCTGTGTGAGAGAAAGTGTGTGTGCTGTGTGAGAGAGTGTCTGCTGTGTGAGAGAGTGTGTGCTGTGTGAGAGAGAGAGTGTGTGGTGTGTGAGAGTGTGTGTGCTGTGTGAGAGAGTGTGTGCTGTGTGAGAGTGTGTGTGTGTGTGTGTGTGTGTGTGTGTGTGTGTGTGTGTGTGTGTGTGTGTGTGTGAGAGTGTGTGTGTGTGTGGCATGTGTGAGAGAGTGTGTGCTGTGTGAGAGAGAGAGTGTGTGTGCTGTGTGAGAGTGTGTGCTGTGTGAGAGTGTGTGTGTGCTGTGTGAGAGAAAGTGTGTGTGCTGTGTGAGAGTGTGTGTGCTGTGTGAGAGAGTGTGTGCTGTGTGAGAGTGTGTGTGCTGTGTGAGAGAGAGTGTGCTGTGTGAGAGAGTTTGTGTGCTGTGTGAGAGAGTGTATGTGCTTTGTGAGAGAGTGTGCTGTGTGAGAGTGTGTGTGTGCTGTGAGAGAGAGTGTGTGTGCTGTGTGAGAGAGAGTGTGCTGTGTGAGAGAGAGTGTGCTGTGTGAGAGAGTGTGTGTGCTGTGAGAGAGAGTGTGTGTGCTGTGTGAGAGAGAGTGTGCTGTGTGAGAGAGAGTGTGCTGTGTGAGAGAGTGTGTGTGCTGTGACAGAGAGTGTGTGTGCTGTGACAGAGAGTGTGTGTGCTGTGTGAGAGAGAGTGTGTGCTGTGTGAGAGAGAGGGTGCTGTGTGAGAGAGTGTGCTGTGTGA
The DNA here is from genome assembly GCF_027579695.1 of Neoarius graeffei. Taxonomy (NCBI): domain Eukaryota; kingdom Metazoa; phylum Chordata; class Actinopteri; order Siluriformes; family Ariidae; genus Neoarius; species Neoarius graeffei. The sequence goes on from NC_083587.1 coordinate 69,595,906, forward strand.
GAGTGTGTGTGCTGTGTGAGATAGAGTGTGTGTGCTGTGTGTGTGAGAGAGTGTGCTGTGTGAGAGAGAGGGTGTATGTGCTGTGTGAGAGAGTGTGTGCTGTGTGAGAGAGTGTGCTGTGTGAGAGAGAGAGTGTGCTGTGTGAGAGTGTGTGCGCTGTGTGAGAGAGAGAGTGTGCTGTGTGAGAGAGAGTGTGTGTGCTGTGTGAGAGAAAGTGTGTGTGCTGTGTGAGAGAGTGTCTGCTGTGTGAGAGAGTGTGTGCTGTGTGAGAGAGAGAGTGTGTGGTGTGTGAGAGTGTGTGTGCTGTGTGAGAGAGAGAGTGTGTGCTGTGTGAGAGAGTGTGTGTGCTGTGTGAGAGAGAGTGTGTGTGCGGTGTTAGAGTGTGCTGTGTGAGGGAGAGTGTGTGTGTGTGGTGTGAGAGTGTGTGTGTGTGTGTGTGTGTGTGTGTGTGTGTGTGTGTGTGTGTGAGAGAGAGTGTGTGTGTGAGAGAGTGTGTGTGTGTGGCGTGTGAGTGTGTGTGTGTGTGTGTGGCATGTGTGAGTGAGTGTGTGCTGTGTGAGAGAGAGAGTGTGTGTGCTGTGTGAGAGAGAGAGTGTGTGCTGTGTGAGAGTGTGTGTGTGCTGTGTGAGAGAAAGTGTGTGTGCTGTGTGAGAGTGTGTGTGCTGTGTGAGAGTGTGTGTGCTGTGTGAGAGAGTGTGTGCTGTGTGAGAAAGAGTGTGTGTGCTGTGTGAGAGTGTGTGTGCTGTGTGAGAGTGTGTGTGCTGTGTGATAGAGAGTGTGCTGTGTGAGAGAGTCTCTGCCCTGTGAGAGAGTGTGTGTGGTGTGTGAGAGAGTGTGTGTGCTTTGTGAGAGAGAGTGTGCTGTGTGAGAGAGTGTGCTGTGTGAGAGTGTGTGTGTGCTGTGAGAGAGAGTGTGTGTGCTGTGTGAGAGAGAGTGTGCTGTGTGAGAGAGAGTGTGCTGTGTGAGAGAGAGTGTGCTGTGTGAGAGAGTGTGTGTGCTGTGAGAGAGAGTGTGTGTGCTGTGTGAGAGAGTGTGTGCTGTGTGAGAGAGAGGGTGCTGTGTGAGAGAGTGTGCTGTGTGAGAGTGTGTGTGCTGTGTGAGAGTGTGTGTGCTGTGTGAGAGAGTGTGCTGTGTGAGAGAGTGTGCTGTGTGCGAGAGAGAGTGTGTGCTGTGTGTGAGAGAGAGTGTGCTGTGTGCGAGAGAGAGTGTGTGGTGTGTGAGAGATAGAGTGTGTGTGCTGTGTGAGAGAGTGTGTGAGAGAGTGAGTGTGTGGTGTGTGTGAGAGAGTGTGTGGTGTGTGTGAGAGAGTGTGTGGTGTGTGTGAGAGAGTGTGTGTGGTGTGAGAGAGTGTGTGTGGTGTGAGAGAGTGTGTGTGGTGTGTGAGAGAGTGTGTGTGTGGCGTGTGAGAGAGGGTGTGAGAGAGAGAGAGAGAGAGAGAGAGAGAGAGAGAGAGTGTGTGCTGTGTGAGAGAGAGAGAGATTGTGTGTGTGAGAGTGTGTGTGAGAGAGAGAGTGAGTGTGTGTGAGAGAGAGAGTGAGTGTGTGTGGTGTGAGAGAGAGAGAGTGTGTGTGGTGTGAGAGAGAGAGAGAGTGTGTGTGAGAGAGAGTGTGTGTGAGAGAGAGAGAGTGTGAGTGTGTGTGAGAGAGAGAGAGTGAGTGTGTGTGAGAGAGAGAGAGTGAGTGTGTGTGAGAGAGAGTGTGTGGTGTGTGTGTGTGACGCCTGCGAGTGTTTTGGGGGCGGCGCCTCTGTTGACAGCGCGGAGCTAGAAGTTGATTGCGCTGAATGTCGCCAGCTGCGAAGCCTTCATTTGGGCCTCTTAATCGGACTTTGTTTGTGTGTGATATGGCCGTGAGCGTTAGGCTTCACGTTGGCTATGGGTTTGGGCTTGGTAATTTGTATTTGTTAAAATTGTAAGAATTCCAGTAAAGAGCATGATTTTTGTTTTGAGTGCCTTATTTTGGGTTTGGGGTTATTTGTTTGAGTCAGAATGTAACATAATGGGGGCTCGTCTAATTGCGATTTTGATTAGTTTCTGTTTAGTTTATTTAGCCTAATTCAATAGATTGGGTGAGTATAGGGTTAGTGGGTCCTTATTGGAGTAAGTCTCAAAAGGTAAATAAACTGTGTGCAAATGAATGTGATTTCCCCCTGGTAGGTATAGCGGCGTGTTTCATTTTGAGACACGTCAGATTTGTTTGTTTGGTTTAATTTTTTTTTTATAGTGTTGTGGTGAAGGCGAGTAGAAGCAACGCTCGGGAGCACGCCGCGGTTTCGCCTGTTGTTGCTGATTGCCAGTCGCGACAGGCTTTCTGCTGGTAACAGTGCATAAGTACCCCTCGCTTATAACTGCATGAAGACTAGGCATACCTTAAGTAGGGTTTTTTTGGGTTGCAGTTAGTCGGGGGGGGGGATCACGTTTTATTTGTACTGATTTATGCGTGTTCTCCAGCATGGATGCAAAGTCATTTGTTGAGACTCCGCGCGAGTCAAATTTGGACAGTTGTACGAAGGAAACATTACTGGAAATTGCCTCCCATTATAAGGTTTCTATTCCAGACAAGGAGCGCAAATTGAAAGAGAGGGTTAAACTGTTCCTGACAGAAGCTTTGCATGAGCAGGGAATTTTGCTTGAGGAGCCTGGCCCTAAGCCCGTTTTAGTTGAGGAAAATGTAACTGAGGGATTGACGTTTGAACAGAGAATGGAATTATTACAGCTGCAGATAGAGCAAGAAAAACTGAGGAGGGATTCAGAGAACAGCCGTATTGCGTTAGAGAAGGCAAAACTGGACCTAGAGTTCCTTAGGCTTGATTTAATTAAGGATGGGAAATTGGTTATGGAGGGTTCGAAGGAGGTGTCCTCTAGCCTACGTTTAGTTCCGCAGTTTAATGACCATGATCCGGATGTGTTTTTTACCTTATTTGAACGTGTAGCAGACACCAGAAACTGGGCGGATGAGCACAGGTGTTTATTGCTGCAGTGTGTTTTACAGGGGAAAGCGCAAGAGGCATACTCATCGTTGCCCTCGGGTGATTCAAAAGTCTACTCTAAAGTAAAAGCTGCCGTTTTGCGAGCATACGAGCTCGTACCAGAGGCGTATCGCTTGAGATTCCGGCAGGCAAAAAAAGAAGTAGGGCAGACTCATCTGGAGTTGGCAAGGGAATTGCGCAAACATTTCACACGATGGTGCTCTGCTAGCGGAGTTAAAACCTTTGATGACTTGTTTGATTTAATGTTACTTGAGCAGTTTAAATCTGCTATTTCTGAACGTGTAGCTATTTACATCTCTGAGCTTAAGGCTAAAACATCTGAAAAAGCAGCGGAATTGGCAGATGAGTTTACATTAATACATAAGAGCAATTTGCAATCTGTTGTTAAATCTGGGGTTAATATAGCGCAGGGGGGGAATCGACTATTTCCGGTGTCTTCTATGTCGTTGCAAAATCCGACATTGGACGTATGTAATTATTGTCACGAAATTGGGCATTGAAAGGTAGATTGCCCCGCCCTAAAGAAAAGACCAACGCGCTCGAGTGATAAATATGTTAAACCGAATGTATTAGCGGGGCTTTTCCATTCCATCGAGTCAGCTAAGCATAGTCTGGGGGAGGGCCGAGGTGTCGCTAATGCCAAGGATCGTTTGCTTTCATATTTGCCCTTCATTACTGACGGTTGTGTTTCTTTCCAAGGTCAACCCACTGTGCCTGTAAAAATCCTGCGAGACACGGGCGCGATGGATTTGTTCATCTTGCAGTCTGTGCTGCCATTTAATAAGCAGTCTTATACTGGTGAAAGTGTTCTGATCCGTGGCATTGGTTTGAATACTATCTCTGTTCCCCTTCACAGGCTTTACATCCAATCTGATTTTGTGCAGGGGGAAATTATCATTGGGGTCCGTCCTGCTCTTCCAGTAGATGGGGTTCATGTTATACTGGGAAATGCAATTGCGGGGTGTCGTGTTTGGGGGGATGTGCCTGCACCTGTTGTATGTGGTTCACCAATTGCAGCAGATTGGGCCCCAAGTAATGAGGAGTTGAGCTTCTCCTGTGCAGTTACTAGGTCAATGAGTGCCGCTGAACCAGTGGTGCCATTTGATGAGCGGGGGGAGAGTTTTAGCTCTGTGCTTGGGGTTCCTGACTTGTCTGACCTACCTTTTCCTTTGTCAGGGGTGGAGTTAAGCAGGGAGCAGGCTGCTGACCCAGGGTTGGCTGGTTTGTTTAAAAACGTGTTGTCCCCCACAGACGCACTGGGAGCAGCGAGGGGATACTTTATAGAAAATGGGGTGCTCTTCCGTAAATGGATGCCACAAGGGGAAGATTTTGTGGGGGACGCTTATGTCCAGGTGGTGATCCCTGCTAAATTTTGAGATTCTGTATTACAGGTTGCGCATGACCGGTGTGGGCATGGGGGTGTGAGGAAGACCTATGACCGTGTCCTCCGAACCTTCTTTTGGCCGCACATTAAAAGGGATGTGTCTGCATATATAAAAAGTCATGTCATACCTGTCAGGTCACCGGTAAGCCTAATCAAACTCTCAAACCTGTTCCCTTGCGTCCGATTGTAGCCGTGGGCGAACCTTTTGAGCATATTGTTATCGATTGCGTAGGCCCACTGCCAAGGTCAAAGAATGGCAGTAATTATATTTTTACGTTAATGTGCCTGAACACTCGCTACCCCTTTGCTTTTCCGCTGCGCACCATCTCTGCGAAGGCGGTTTTGCGGGCTTTGGTTCAGTTTATGTCCGTTTTCGGTATCCCAAGATTTGTGCAAAGTGACCGTGGGTCTAATTTTACTTCCCGCGTTTTTGAGGGCGTTTTAAAACAACTGCGCATACAACATCTCACATCCACGCCGTACCATACTCAATCGCAGGGTTCAATCGAAAGATTTCACCAATCTATGAAGTCTCTCTTGCATGCCTATTGCGTGCAGCTGGATGCAGACTGGGAAGAGTCTTTACCGTGGCTCATGCTGGCTGCACGCGAAGTGGTGCAAGAGAGCACTGGGTTTAGCCCAAATGACTTGGTTTTTGGACACAAAGTGCAGGGACTTTTGTCAGTTTTGGGGGACGTGGGTAGATCGGTTGTTCCGCCCTCTAATGTTGAAGGTTATGTACTCGGTTTCAAAGACAGGCTGGCGAGGGTGCGGGATGTAGCAAGAACAAATTTGAAGGGTTCTCAAAAGAAAATGAAACGCCTGTATGATCGATCCATAGAGCGTAGATCTTTTGAAGCTGGTGACCAAGTGCTTGTGCTTTGTCAGTTAGGTGGGTCACCATTAGAGTCCAAATTTGAGGGTCCCTATTCCGTTATCCGCCGGATCTCCGATGAAAATTATTTAGTGGCAACTCCATCCCGTCGAAAAAAATCTACACTGTATCACGCCAATTCAATGAAGCCCTATTATGAACCTTCGTGCCCCCACCCAGTTTTAGCCTCTGCTCCGGATTTGACTGGGGAAAGTGGGCATGAAATTCTCTACCCAAATGATGGCTTCCTTCGGGGGCGTTTGAAAAATTCAGAGTGTTTGTCAAAATTGGACGGGATACTGGCGTATTTGACAGAGCCTAAACGAGAGGATTTAATTCGCCTCGTACGTGCATTTCCTGCTTTGTTTGGGGATACTCCATCTCGAACCACTTGGATCGAGCACGATATTGATGTTAGTGATTCGGCCCCGGTGCGGCAATGCTTTTATCGCGTGTCACCAGAAAAACGTCGAGTGTTGGAGTCGGAAGTGCGATATTTGCTGGATAATAATCTGGCAGTCCCGTCGTTTTCAGAATGGGCGTCCCCGTGCATTTTGGTAGAGAAGCCAGACAAAACGGTTAGGTTTTGCACAGATTTTCGAAAGGTGAACAGTGTCACTAAAGGGGATAGTTTCCCGTTACCTCGAATCGAGGATTGTGTCGACTCTGTGGGGTCTGCCAAGTATGTAACGAAACTCGATCTCTTAAAGGGATATTGGCAGGTGCCTTTAACTTCAAGGGCTATGGAAGTCTCCTCCTTTATTACCCCATTCGGTTTGTACTCTTATACCGTCATGAGTTTCGGCTTGAGAAATGCGCCGGCAACTTTTCAGCGGCTTATGAATCGGGTAATTGCGGGTTTAGAGGGCTGTGCCGTTTATTTGGATGATTTGATTCTGGTCAGCGACACTTGGGAATCGCATCTGCAGAGGCTCAAATCGGTGATTGAATGTTTGACTGAGGCGCAGCTGACCATGAACCTCGCAAAATGCGAATTTGCTAGGGGGACGGTGACTTATCTTGGTAGAGTTGTCGGTAATGGGGAAGTGCGTCCGATTGATGCGAAAATTTCGGCTGTCCAGCAATATCCACCTCCCGCTACAAAAAAAGATCTGCGGCGATTTTTGGGCTTAGTGGGTTTTTACAGATGTTTTTGTAGGAATTTTGCCACCATGGTAGCCCCATTGACAAATCTTTTGAGGAATGGGGAGAAATATGTGTGGGGTGCTGACTGCCAAACGGCGTTCGAAAATGTTAAGTCACTACTTTGTTCTGCGCCTGTTCTGTCTGCTCCATGCTTTGATAAGCCCTTTGTATTACAGGTTGATGCCAGCAACGTCGGAGCGGGTGCTGTTCTGATGCAGGCTGATACGCACAATATTTACCATCCTGTGTGTTTCTTTTCAAAAAAATGTTGTTCGTACCAGCGCCACTATTCTGTGGTGGAGAAAGAGACATTGGCCTTAATATGGGCTTTGCAGTACTTTTCGGTCTACATCAGTTCTGCCGTGTCCTTGACTGTTTTTTCTGACCACAACCCTTTAGTTTTCTTAAATTTGCTGAAGTGTCCAAACCAGCGCTTAGTGCGTTGGTCTTTATATTTGCAGTCATACTGTTTGGATATTAGGCACATAAAAGGGTCAGAAAACATTGTGGCCGATGCATTATCCCGTGTCTGATCATTTGCTGTTTTTGTATTTCTTGTTCCCCTGTCTCTCTTTTGCTCTCTCTATAAGAATCTGTGGAGGACTGCGATCTTAGGCTCTGTGTTTTCCAAAAAAAAAAAGGGGGGGGGGCGTGTGACGCCTGCGAGTGTTTCGGGGGCGGTGCCTCTGTTGACAGCGCGGAGCTGGAAGTTGATTGCGCTGAATGTCGCCAGCTGCGAAGCCTTCATTTGGGCCTATTAATAGGACTTTGTTTGTGTGTGATGTGGCCGTGAGCGTTAGGCTTCACGTTGGCTATGGGTTTGGGCTTGGTAATTTGTATTTGTTAAAATTGTAAGAATTCCAGTAAAGAGCATGGTTTTTGTTTTGAGTGCCTTATTTTGGGTTTGGGGTTATTTGTTTGAGTCAGAATGTAACAGTGTGAGAGAGTGTGTGTGGTGTGTGAGAGAGTGTGTGCTGTGTGTGTGTGTGTGAGAGAGTTTGTGTGGTGTGTGTGTGTGTGTGTGTGAGAGAGAGAGTGTGTGTGTGTGTGTGTGTGTGTGTGTGTGTGTGAGAGAGAGTGTGTGGTGTGTGAGAAAGAGTGTGTGTGCTGTGTGAGAGTGTGTGTGCTGTGTGAGAGTGTGTGTGCTGTGTGATAGAGAGTGTGCTGTGTGAGAGAGTCTCTGCCCTGTGAGAGAGTGTGTGTGGTGTGTGAGAGAGTGTGTGTGCTTTGTGAGAGAGAGTGTGCTGTGTGAGAGAGTGTGCTGTGTGAGAGTGTGTGTGTGCTGTGAGAGTGTGTGTGCTGTGTGAGAGAGAGTGTGCTGTGTGAGAGAGAGTGTGCTGTGTGAGAGAGAGTGTGCTGTGTGAGAGAGTGTGTGTGCTGTGAGAGAGAGTGTGTGTGCTGTGTGAGAGAGTGTGTGCTGTGTGAGAGAGAGGGTGCTGTGTGAGAGAGTGTGCTGTGTGAGAGTGTGTGTGCTGTGTGAGAGTGTGTGTGCTGTGTGAGAGAGTGTGCTGTGTGAGAGAGTGTGCTGTGTGCGAGAGAGAGTGTGTGCTGTGTGTGAGAGAGAGTGTGCTGTGTGCGAGAGAGAGTGTGTGGTGTGTGAGAGATAGAGTGTGTGTGCTGTGTGAGAGAGTGTGTGAGAGAGTGAGTGTGTGGTGTGTGTGAGAGAGTGTGTGGTGTGTGTGAGAGAGTGTGTGGTGTGTGTGAGAGAGTGTGTGTGGTGTGAGAGAGTGTGTGTGGTGTGTGAGAGAGTGTGTGTGGTGTGTGAGAGAGTGTGTGTGTGGCGTGTGAGAGAGGGTGTGAGAGAGAGAGAGAGAGAGAGAGAGAGAGAGAGAGAGAGAGAGAGTGTGCTGTGTGAGAGAGAGAGATTGTGTGTGTGAGAGTGTGTGTGAGAGAGAGAGTGAGTGTGTGTGAGAGAGAGAGAGTGTGTGTGAGAGAGAGAGTGAGTGTGTGTGGTGTGAGAGAGAGAGAGTGTGTGTGGTGTGAGAGAGAGAGAGTGTGTGTGAGAGAGAGTGTGTGTGAGAGAGAGAGAGTGTGAGTGTGTGTGAGAGAGAGAGAGTGAGTGTGTGTGAGAGAGAGTGAGTGTGTGGTGTGTGTGTGTGACGCCTGCGAGTGTTTTGGGGGCGGCGCCTCTGTTGACAGCGCGGAGCTGGAAGTTGATTGCGCTGAATGTCGCCAGCTGCGAAGCCTTCATTTGGGCCTATTAATAGGACTTTGTTTGTGTGTGATATGGCCGTGAGCGTTAGGCTTCACGTTGGCTATGGGTTTGGGCTTGGTAATTTGTATTTGTTAAAATTGTAAGAATTCCAGTAAAGAGCATGGTTTTTGTTTTGAGTGCCTTATTTTGGGTTTGGGGTTATTTGTTTGAGTCAGAATGTAACAGTGTGAGAGAGTGTGTGTGGTGTGTGAGAGAGTGTGTGCTGTGTGTGTGAGGGTGTGTGTGTGTGTGTGAGAGAGTTTGTGTGTGTGTGTGTGTGTGTGTGTGTGTGTGTGTGTGTGTGTGAGAGAGAGAGTGTGTGTGTGTGTGTGTGTGTGTGTGAGAGAGAGTGTGTGGTGTGTGTGTGAGAGAGAGTGTGTGGTGTGTGAGAGAGAGTGAGTGTGTGGTGTGTGCGAGAGAGAGTGTGAGAGTGTGTGGTGTGTGAGAGAGTGAGTGTGTGGTCTGTGAGAGAGAGTGTGAGGTGTGTGAGAGAGACAGAGTGTGTGCTTTGTGTGTGAGAGTGTGGTGTGTGAGATAGAGTGTGATAGTGTGTGTGTAAGAGAGACAGAGTGTGTGCTGTGTGTGTGTGAGAGAGACAGAGTGTGTGGTGTTTGAGAGAGAGAGTGTGTGTGTGGTGTGTGAGAGAGAGACTGTGTGGTGTGTGAGAGAGAGTGTGTGGTGTGTGAGAGAGAGAGTGTGTGGTGTGTGAGAGAGAGAGTGTGTGGTGTGTGAGAGAGTGAGTGTGTGGTGTGTGAGAGAGAGAGTGTGTGGTGTGTGAGAGAGAGAGTGTGTGGTGTGTGAGAGAGAGAGTGTGTGGTGTGTGAGAGAGAGAGTGTGTGGTGTGTGTGAGAGAGAGTGTGTGGTGTGTGTGAGAGAGTGTGTGGTTTGTGAGAGAGAGAGTGTGGTTTGTGAGAGAGAGAGTGTGTGGTGTGTGAGAGAGTGTGTGGTGTGTGAGAGAGTGAGTGTGTGGTTTGTGAGAGAGAGAGAGAGAGAGAGAGAGAGAGAGAGAGAGAGAGTGTGGTGTGTGAGAGAGAGTGAGTGTGTGGTGTGTGAGAGTGTGTGTGCTGTGTGAGAGAGAGAGTGTGTGGTGTGTGTGAGAGAGAGAGAGAGAGAGAGAGTGTGCTGTATGAGAGTGTGTGTGCTGTGTGAGAGTGTGTGTGCTGTGTGAAAGAGAGTGTGTATGGTGAGAGAGAGTGTGTGTGCTGTGTGAGAGTGTGTGTGCTGTGTGAGAGTGTGTGTGCTGTGTGAGAGTGTGTGTGCCGTGTGAGAGAGAGTGTGTGTGCCATGTGAGAGTGTGTGTGCCATGTGAGAGAGTGTGTGCCGTGTGAGAGTGTGTGTGCCGTGTGAGAGTGTGTGTGCTGTGTGAGAGAGAGTGTGTGGTGTGTGAGAGAGTGAGTGTGTGGTGTGTGTGTGAGAGATTGAGTGTGTGAGAGACAGAGTGTGGTGTGTGAGAGAGAGTGTGTGGTTTGTGAGAGTGAGTGTGTGGTTTGTGAGAGTGTGTGTGGTGTGTGAGAGAGAGAGAGTGTGTGGTGTGTGAGAGAGAGAGTGAGTGAGTGTGTGGTTTGTGTGAGAGAGAGACTGTGTGGTGTGTGAGAGAGAGTGAGTGTGTGGTGTGTGAGTGTGTGTGTGCTGTGTGAGAGAGAGAGTGTGTGGTGTGTGAGAGAGTGTGTGGTGTGAGAGAGAGAGAGTGTGTGTGCTGTGTGTGTGTGTGCTGTGTGAGAGAAAGTGTGTGTGCTGTGTGAGAGTGTGTGTGCTGTGTGAGAGAGAGTGTGTGTGCTGTGTGAGAGAGAGTGTGTGTGCTGTGTGAGAGAGTGTGTGCCGTGTGAGAGAGTGTGTGCTGTGTGAGAGTGTGTGTGCTGTGTGAGAGAGAGTGTGTGCTGTGTGTGTGAGAGTGAGTGTGTGGTGTGTGAGAGAGTGAGTGTGTGGTGTGTGTGTGTGAGAGATTGAGTGTGTGAGAGACAGAGTGTGGTGTGTGTGAGAGAGAGAGAGTGTGTGGTGTGTGTGAGAGAGAGTGTGTGGTGTGTGTGTGAGAGATTGAGTGTGGTGTGTGAGAGAGAGAGTGTGGTGTGTGTGAGAGTGTGTGTGTGTGGTGTGTGAGAGAGAGAGTGTGTGCTGTGTGTGTGAGAGAATGAGTGTGTGGTGTGTGTGTGTGAGAGAGTGTGTGTGTGTGAGAGAGAGTTTGTGTGGTGTGTGTGAGAGTGAGTGTGTGGTGTGAGAGAGAGTGTGTGTGTGGTGTGTGCGAGAGAGAGTGTGAGAGTGTGTGGTGTGTGAGAGAGTGAGTGTGTGGTGTGTGAGAGAGTGAGTGTGTGGTGTGTGCGAAAGAGAGTGTGAGTGTGTGGTGTGTGAGAGAGTGAGTGTGTGGTGTGTGAGAGAGTGAGTGTGTGGTGTGTGTGTGAGAGAGAGTGTGGTGTGTGAGAGAGTGAGTGTGTGGTGTGTGTGTGAGAGAGAGTGTGGTGTGTGAGAGAGTAAGTGTGTGGTGTGTGCGAGAGAGAGTGTGAGAGTGTGTGAGAGAGTGAGTGTGTGGTCTGTGAGAGACACAGAGTGTGTGCTTTGTGTGGTGTGTGTGTGAGAGTGTGATGTGGGTGTGAGAGAGTGGTGTGTGAGATAGAGTGTGAGAGAGTGTGTGTGTGTGTAAGAGAGACAGAGTGTGTGCTGTGTGTGTGTGTGAGAGAGACAGAGTGTGTGGTGTTTGAGAGAGAGAGAGTGTGTGGTGTGTGAGAGTGTGTGTGCTGTGTGAGAGAGAGAGTGTGTGCTGTGTGAGAGTGTGTGCTGTGTGTGTGAGAGTGTGTGGTGTGTGAGAGAGTGAGTGTGTGGTGTGTGTGTGAGAGATTGAGTGTGTGAGAGACAGAGTGTGGTTTGTGAGAGAGAGAGAGCGTGTGGTGTGTGAGAGAGAGAGAGCGTGTGTGGTGTGTGAGAGAGTGAGTGTGTGGTGTGTGTGAGAGAGAGTGTGTGGTGTGTGTGAGAGTGTGGTGTGTGTGAGAGTGAGTGTGTGCTGTGTGAGAGTGTGTGTGGTGTGTGTGAGAGAGAGTGTGTGGTGTGTGTGAGAGAGAGAGTGTGTGGTGTGTGCTGTGTGAGTGAGTGTGTGGTGTGAGAGAGAGAGAGTGTGTGGTGTGTGAGAGTGTGAGGTGTGTGAGAGAGACAGAGTGTGTGCTTTGTGTGTGAGAGTGTGGTGTGGGTGTGAGAGTTTGGTGTGTGAGAGAGAGTGTGAGAGAGAGTGTGTGTGTGTAAGAGAGACAGAGTGTGTGCTGTGTGTGTGTGAGAGAGACAGAGTGTGTGGTGTGTGAGAGAGAGTTTGAGAGAGAGTGTGTGGTGTGTGAGAGAGAGTTTGAGAGAGAGTGTGTGGTGTTTGAGAGAGAGAGAGAGAGAGAGAGAGAGAGAGAGAGAGAGTGTGTGGTGTTTGAGAGAGAGAGAGAGAGAGAGAGAGAGAGAGAGAGTGTGAGTGTGTGGTGTGTGAGAGAGAGATTGTGTGCTGTGTGAGAGTGTGTGCTGTGTGAGAGTGTGTGTGCTGTGTGAGTGTGTGCTGTGTGAGAGACAGAGTGTGGTGTGTGTGAGAGAGAGTGTGTGGTGTGTGTCAGAGAGAGTGTGTGGTGTTTGAGAGAGAGAGAGAGAGAGAGAGAGAGAGACTTTGACTTTTAAAAAGCTCTTTATTACAAAATCTCAATCAAAAACAGATGTCTTTACACCCCCACTTTTTAAAAAAATTAAAATAACTTAATCAGATGAGGTAGTTACGCTCAAGTGGGACGTACTGGTCCCTCAAAAATATCCCTAAATAAAAGAACTTGCCCATTTATTTTACACAAGGCACTGTTCTGACACCATACATTTTCAAAGGAAGTAAGATCTTTCATCTCCCTATAAAAATGAAAATCAATTAAAATCCTGGACTTCACGAGAATTGCAAATCTCAAAACCAAATCATCATCCAGACTCAATTCGACCTTGTTCCTTCTGCTGACATATATGGCTAACTTAGCCTGCCCAATTAGAAAATTCAGTACTTGACACTTCTGACGATGCTTCTTAAAATATTTAAAACCAAAAATAAAAGTAGTCATTGAAAAATCTTCATTAAAAGCAGCAAAGTCTTTAAAATTGAGAATAAAACACCCAGCCTCCCACACTGCATGAATGCATGAAAAACAGTTTCCCTCATTGCACAGAATGGACAATCATTTCTGACATTAGGGTTTAAAACTGAAATAAAAGCATTGACTGCTATTGCACCATACAATATACGCCACTGCAAGTCCCCACACTTTTTAATTAATGGTGACTTGTATAACGCCCTCCAATTTGGTTTGACCTTGTCTTCAACCTGAAGAACACTGCGCCAAGGTGTGTCGACCCTCGTTTGAAGAGACTTTACATTCAAAGCTAAAACACACAGCCTGTACACCATCTTGGAAGAAGGTGACCTTGTCCCCAAAAAAAGCACAGGTTTATAACACACATCCGGACATTCATACCCACTTACAGTAATACAACAATTAGGGAATTGGTCATCTTTACTTGGAACCACGACCCCCATACTGTAATCAGCCAACATTTCTGTTATATTCTCCGACAGCAAAGATTTCCATTTCACCAGAGCTTGGTTAGTGAGACGAGCTGATTTCACTCCTAAATGCGCAGCTAGCATCCCAGCATTGGAAAGAGTGGGTCCAGCAACTCTGATTAAATCCCCAAGAGTGGTCACCTTGGCCTTGAGGAGCATCTCCCTACGGATGGGACATTCTTCTGAAGACAGCTCCATCCTAGATCCATATACCAAAGGTTCCAGAAGTGTCCAGTGTAGAGAGCGGTTGCTTTGATCCTTGATCACTGTAAATAAGGACCACACCTTAAAAAGGTTCCGATAAAACACAGGCAAGTTTTTTAGGTTCATTAACTTAGGATTCATCCAGAACAAAGTCTTATCCAAACCCAGCCCCTCAAAAGACTGAAGGATGATGGATGCTGCTGCTTTCCAGCTGGTATTTACCGTCCCATTTAAAAACCTCTGCAAAAAGCGTAGGCGAAAGGCTGCCATCCGACTTGGTAGATGTATCAGACCATGTCCCCCTTCCTCTTTTGGAAGGTATAAAACACTTTGTGGAACCCAATGTAACTTATCCCAAAAAAAATTTAATAAGATGGACTGGATCTTTGATAAAAACTGGACAGGAGGGTCAACACACGCAAGGCGATGCCAGAGGGAGGAAGCAACCAGGTTATTGATGACAAGTACGCGCCCTCTGTAGGACATATTTTTCACCAAAAAATTCCATTTTTCAAGGCGGCCTTTAACCTTTTCGACAATTCCATCAAAATTTTTTTGCATAAAAGAACCATTCCCCAAATACACACCCAGGTACTTAAAACCATCTTTTGTCCATAATAACCCGCCAGGAAGAGATGGTGCACCATTAGGTCACTTGCCAATTTGCAGAGCTTCACTTTTTCCCCAGTTTACCTTAGCAGAGGAACATACTTGAAAATTATTAAAAATTTGCAACATGGTATTAACTTCCCCCTGGCTACTTATAAGTATGGCCACATCATCTGCATAAGCAGATAACTTAAAACTGTAGTCATAATTAGGAAACTTAAGCCCATTGATACTACTCCTTAATTTAATCAGAAGCGGTTCAATGGCCAAGGAGTAAAGCATACCTGACAAGGGACAACCTTGTCTAATACCCCTACCTACTTTAAAAGGAATGCACAAGTCACCATTTATTTTCAGTATACTTTCAATGTCACTGTACAAAGCTCTAATTTTGTAAATAAAACCAGGGCTAAAACCAAAGGCTTCTAAAACACAAATTAAATAATTATGCTCAATGCGATCAAATGCCTTTTCTTGGTCAACTAATATAAGGCCAAAATCCAACTTTTGGTTATTCCCAATTTCTAAAATATCTCTTATAAAAGCAACATTGTCATGTATCACCCTCCCTGGCACACAGTAGGTTTGGTCAGGATGAATTACCTCCCCCAAAACCTTAGACAGTCTACCGGCCAACAATTTAGATAGCAGACGATACTCTGCACAGAGGACTGAGACAGGTCTCCATGATCTTATATCGCTGAGATCCCCTTTCTTTGGCAACAAGGTAATCACTGCCCGTCGACAGCTTAGAGGCAACTTTCCCCTAGTCAAGCTATCGTTCAATACAAGCAGCAAATCTGCACCAATGACTGGCCAGAAACACTTGTAGAATTCAATGGGCAACCCATCTATGCCTGGTGTCTTGCCACTCTCCATACTTCAGAGAGCCTCCTGCAGTTCCTCTAAGGTCAAAGCCTTACAGAGGTTCACATTGGCTTCACTAGACACTTGTGGGAAATTCTCAAGAAAGTCATGAATAAAAACCTGCTCACTGGGTAGTTCACTCCTAAAAAGTTCTTTATAAAAATTGACCGCTCGCTTTCGAATTTCTCTTTTATCAGTCAAGAGTGCTCCGTCCTCTGATTTTAAGGAATGCAGCAGCCGTTTTTGGCCATTCTTCCGCTCTAGACTGAAAAAGAACTTAGACGAGGCATCCATCTGTTCGGCATTTTGAAACCGTGATCTGACCAAAGCACCTTGAGCAGGGATATCTAGTAAGTCCGCCATTATTTTTTTTTTCAAATTCAACTTTGTTATAATATCCTGGTCGCTTGATTGGCTTACTAAATCTTGGAGCTCCATTATATCCTTTTCCAAGAGTTTAATATTTTGAACTATGTCTCTGGTCACATTGGAAGTATACTGTTGACATAGTTGTTTTATTTTGGTTTTGGCCATATCCCACCACTGCTGAACAGACTGAAAAGAAGACTTCAGAGGACTAAAATCATTCCAAAAAAATGTAAAAACCTCTCTAAAATGGGCATCATTTAAAAGGCTAGAATTAAAATGCCAGTAAGCACTCTTAGGCTTAATATTATTAATAAATAATTTGCTAAGAACCATAGAATGATCTGAAAACCCAACTGGAAAAATAAAACAACCTCTATAAAAGCTCAGTTGATGTTTAAAACCATAAAATCTGTCTAATCTTACCAAAGATATTCTGTTGCCATAAGAATGTACCCATGTATACTGTTTTTGCATATGATGGAAGTTACGCCATGTGTCAACTAAATCATGTGAGCTAATCAGCTCAGCAAGTCTTTTTTGAGATGGCATATGCGGTTCAACATGGTTTCTGTCCAGGCCACTGGCAGTGCAATTAAAATCCCCACCCAACACTAAAACATCATCAGAATTGCAATTTCTAAGGGTGCCTTCTAGAGTCTGCAAAAAAATCATTCTATCTATGGCCCTAGTTGGAGCATAAACACATATAAAAACAAAACATTTTTTCTCTACCTGGGCTTTTACTTTTAGAAGTCTTCCACAGACTACCTCCTCAACCTGATAAGTGGTAGGCATAAAATTTTTTGAAAAAAGAATAGCAACACCTCCGCTAGTGGAGTTATTGTGACTTAAAATGGGAAGACCTTCAAACTCTCTTTCCCAGTCTAGACTGTTTCCTATATCAGTGTGGGTTTCTTGTGCAAAACGCACATCAATCTTCTTTTGTTTAAATAATTCAAAAAAAAGTGCTCTTTTAGCACGGTCCCTTGCACCATTTAAATTAAGTGAGGCAATATGCAACTCACTCATGAGCTGGAAAAATAAGAAAAACTTGAACATTATGTAAGTTAGCTGAGGCAAATTTTGACTGTTTTTAATCATTAAGATCTAACAAAGCTCTTAGCTTAGTTAGAATTTTCTTTAAACGATAGACCTCAGTGTTTTCAAAAACTCCATCTGCCATGTAGGTTTTCACTTTCTGCATAAATTGCTCAACGTCAGGGAAAAACTCATCGATTTGAACATGTCGTATAAACTTCGTCTTCGCAAGAAACATTTTGATTTCGTTTAAATCATAGGAACGACTTGGATAACCACTTTGTCGTAAGGTGCAGTGCACACTACAGTCAGACACCTCGCCCTCACTTTCAACATCAGTAGTAGTGGACTGTAGTTCAATTAAACTATTTTT
The DNA here is from genome assembly GCF_027579695.1 of Neoarius graeffei. Taxonomy (NCBI): domain Eukaryota; kingdom Metazoa; phylum Chordata; class Actinopteri; order Siluriformes; family Ariidae; genus Neoarius; species Neoarius graeffei. The sequence goes on from NC_083587.1 coordinate 69,612,510, forward strand.
CTTTGCCTGACGTCGGGGCCGCGCCTTCCCCTTCCTTTTATTGGGAACTTTAAACTCCTCATCGTTAAAGGTGAGTGACCCATCTTCTGCCACAACTGGGGTAAGAACTTCACTCTCTTGTGAATTAGCCTCACTCATTTCTACATCAAATTTGACTTGCTCACTCACTGATTCAGCTGAAACTACCGGATCAATGGGTGCGACATCGGCTGTTTCAGCTTCAGTTTGCACTTGTGGCACGGGTGGATTTTCTGCCCCCTCACCACCTCCTTCAGTTTGCACTTGAGGTGCGAGTGGATTTTCTGCCCCCTCACCACCTCCTTCAGTTTGCAAGCCACTCTGAGAGGCCTGTCCAGCATCATTGTTACTTTCTGGTCGCTTTTTAGGACAAGAACGTACCATATGCCCAGTTTCCCCACAGCCAAAACATCTCATAATATGTGTAGTTGCATATACACCATAATTGACACCATCCACCTTTATATTGATGGCCAGATCCAAGTCACGGTTCCCCTCAACAATCATAAACACAAAGCGCCGAAAGGACACGACATGTTTTAAGAGTGGCGATTTGCTAGCTATTCCAATCTTTTTCACTGATGAAACAACTTTGCCATACCTAGATAATGATTCAAGCAACACTTCGTCTTTTATAAAAGGCGGAATGTTGGAAATAATAACCTTCTTCGAAGGTGTTGCCAACGGAGTCACAGGAATAAATTCACCGTTTACTCCAATGCCTCTTTCAACCAAAATGTTTACAAATTCAGTCTTTGCAAGAATCACAACAACCGCTTTATTCATACGTGCGGCAGACACTATATTTTCATGCCCAATGATTTTCCCGATTGCCAAACTGCAATCCTCTACACTATCAGAGGAAATGATCCTAATTCCATGCTGCCGCGTTAAAGTTTCAAACCTCTCCGCGCCTGAAGCCGTCATGCTTCCGACACAGGGGAGCAGACGCTCAAGCTTGGGAGGAAAAACTAAACTCAAAAAAACAAACTCTACACTAGCCACAAATCTACAAAACAACCATAAGAAAAGAAAAAATACCAAGAAAAAGTTAGAAAATAGAGAGAAAGGGTGCGAAGCACCCAAACGACTCACTCACACACACACGCTCCGCAGCTCCACCCACTCACTCACGCATGCGCACAATGAGAGAGAGAGAGAGAGAGAGAGTGTGGTGTGTGAGAGAGAGACTGTGTGGTGTGTGAGAGAGAGAGAGAGTGTGTGGTGTGTGAGAGAGAGAGAAAGTGTGTATGGTGTGTGTGAGAGAGTGTGTGTGGTGTGAGAGAGAGAGAGAGAGAGTGAGTGTGTGTGTGGTGTGAGAGTGAGTGTGTGTGTGGTGTGAGAGAGAGTGGTGTGTGTGTGGTGTGAGAGAGAGTGGTGTGTGTGAGAGAGAGTGGTGTGTGTGAGAGAGAGTGGTGTGTGTGAGAGAGAGTGGTGTGTGAGAGTGTGTGTGGTGTGAGAGAGTGTGTGTGTGAGAGAGAGTGTGTGTGAGAGAGTGGGTATGGTGTGTGTGAGAGAGTGTGTGTGGTGTGAGAGAGAGAGAGAGTGTGTGGTGTGTGAGAGAGAGACTGTGTGGTGTGTGAGAGAGAGAGTGTGTGTGCTGTGTGTGAGAGCGAGAGTGTGTGGTGTGTGAGAGAGAGTGTGTGTGGTGTGTGAGAGAGAGTGTGTGTGGTGTGAGAGAGAGAGAGTGAGTGGTGTGAGAGACAGTGAGTGTGTGGTGTGAGAGAGAGTGAGTGTGTGTGTGGTGTGAGAGAGAGTGGTGTGTGTGTGTGTGAGAGAGAGAGAGAGAGAGAGAGAGAGAGAGAGAGAGAGAGAGAGAGAGAGAGAGAGAGAGTGTGTGGTGTGTGAGAGAGAGACTGTGTGGTGTGTGAGAGAGAGAGTGTGTGTGCTGTGTGTGAGAGCGAGAGTGTGTGGTGTGTGAGAGAGAGTGTGTGTGGTGTGTGAGAGAGAGTGTGTGTGGTGTGTGAGAGAGAGTGTGTGTGGTGTGAGAGAGAGAGAGTGAGTGTGTGGTGTGAGAGAGAGTGGTGTGTGTGTGTGAGAGAGATAGAGTGTGTGTGTGAGAGAGTGCGTATGGTGTGTGTGAGTGTGTGTGGTGTGTGTGAGTGTGTGTGGTGTGTGTGAGAGTGTGTGAGAGAGTGTGTGTGGTGAGAGAGAGTGTGTGTGAGAGAGAGAGTGTGTGGTGTGTGTGAGAGTGTGTGGTGTGTGAGAGAGAGAGTGTGTGGTGTGTGAGAGAGTGTGCTGTGTGTGTGAGA
>NC_083587.1:69619779-69642279 GCF_027579695.1 Neoarius graeffei
TGTGCTGTGTGAGAGAGTGTGTGCTGTGTGAGAGAGTGTGTGCTGTGTGAGAGAGAGTGTGCTGTGTGAGAGAGAGTGTGTGCTGTGTGTGAGAGAGTGTGTGCTGTGTGAGAGAGAGTGTGCTGTGTGAGAGAGATAGTGTGTGCTGTGTGAGAGAGAGAGTGTCTGCTGTGTGAGAGTGTGCGCTGTGTGAGAGAGTGTGTGCTGTGTGAGAGAGAGAGTGTGTGCTGTGTGAGAGAGTGTGTGCTGTGTGAGAGAGAGAGAGAGTGTGCTGTGTGAGAGAGATAGTGTGTGCTGTGTGAGAGAGAGAGTGTGCTGTGTGAGAGAGAGAGTGTGCTGTGTGAGAGAGTGTGTGTGTTGTGTGAGATAGAGAGTGTGTGCTGTGTGAGATAGAGAGTGTGTGCTGTGTGAGATAGAGAGTGTGTGCTGTGTGAGAGAGTGTGTGCTGTGTGAGATAGTGTGTGCTGTGTGAGAGAGAGTTAGTGTGTGCTGTGTGAGAGAGAGTGTGTGCTGTGTGAGAGTGTGTGCTGTGTGAGAGAGAGTTAGTGTGTGCTGTGTGTGAGAGAGTGTGTGCTGTGTGAGAGAGTGTGTGCTGTGTGAGAGAGAGTGTGCTGTGTGAGAGAGAGTGTGCTGTGTGAGAGAGAGTGTGTGTGCTGTGTGAGAGAGAGTGTGTGTGCTGTGTGAGAGAGAGTTAGTGTGTGCTGTGTCAGAGAGAGTTAGTGTGTGCTGTGTGAGAGAGAGTTAGTGTGTGCTGTGTGAGAGTGTGTGCTGTGTGAGAGTGTGTGCTGTGTGTGAGAGACTGTGTGCTGTGTGAGAGAGTGTGTGCTGTGTGAGAGAGAGTGTGCTGTGTGAGAGAGAGTGTGCTGTGTGAGAGAGAGTGTGCTGTGTGAGAGAGTGTGTGCTGTGTGAGAGTGTGTGCTGTGTGAGAGAGAGTGTGTGCTGTGTGAGAGAGAGTGTGTGCTGTGTGAGAGAGAGTGTGTGTGCTGTGTGAGAGAGAGTGTGTGTGCTGTGTGAGAGAGAGTGTGTGTGCTGTGTGAGTGTGTGCTGTGTGAGAGACAGAGTGTGGTGTGTGTGAGAGAGAGTGTGTGGTGTGTGTGAGAGAGAGTGTGTGGTGTGTGTCAGAGAGAGTGTGTGGTATGTGTGAGAGAGTGTGTGTGCTGTGTGTGAGAGAGTGTGTGAGCTGTGTGTGAGAGTGTGTGTGAGCTGTGTGTGAGAGTGTGTGAGACAGAGTGTGTGCTGTGTGAGAGAGAGAGTGTGTGCTGTGTGAGAGTCTGTGCTGTGTGAGAGAGCGTGTGTGTGCTGTGTGAGAGTGTGTGCTGTGTGAGAGAGAGTGTGTGTGCTGTGTGTGTGCTGTGTGAGAGAGAGAGTGTGTGCTGTGTGAGAGAGAGAGTGTCTGCTGTGTGTTTGTGAGAGAGTGTGCTGTGTGTGAGAGAGAGAGTGAGTGTGTGAGGGACAGAGTGTGGTGTGTGTGAGAGAGAGTGTGTGTGCTGTGTGAGAGAGTGTGTGTGTGCTGTGTGAGAGTGTGTGTGCTGTGTGAGAGAGAGTGTGTGTGCTGTGTGAGTGTGTGCTGTGTGAGTGTGTGCTGTGTGAGTGTGTGCTGTGTGAGTGTGTGCTGTGTGAGAGACTGAGTGTGGTGTGTGAGAGAGAGTGTGTGGTGTGTGTGAGAGAGAGTGTGTGGTGTGTGTGAGAGAGAGTGTGTGGTGTGTGTCAGAGAGAGTGTGTGGTGTGTGTCAGAGAGAGTGTGGTGTGTGTGAGAGAGTGTGCTGTGTGTGAGAGAGTGTGTACTGTGTGAGAGAGAGTGTGTGTGCTGTGTGAGAGAGAGTGTGTCTGCTGTGTGAGAGATTGTGTGTGCTGTGTGAGAGAGAGTGTGCTGTGTGAGAGAGAGTGTGCTGTGTGAGAGAGATAGTGTGTGCTGTGTGAGAGAGAGTGTGTGTTGTGTGAGAGAGTGTGTGTTGTGTGAGAGAGTGTGTGCTGTGTGAGAGAGTGTGTGCTGTGTGAGAGAGAGTGTGTGCTGTGTGAGAGAGAGAGTGTCTGCTGTGTGAGAGAGAGAGTGTCTGCTGTGTGAGAGAGAGAGTGTCTGCTGTGTGAGAGAGAGAGTGTCTGCTGTGTGAGAGTGTGTCTGCTGTGTGAGAGTGTGTCTGCTGTGTGAGAGTGTGTGCTGTGTGAGAGAGAGTGTGCTGTGTGAGAGATAGAGAGTGTGCTGTGTGAGAGAGATAGTGTGTGCTGTGTCAGAGAGAGAGTGTGTGCTGTGTGAGAGAGTGTGTGCTGTGTGAGAGAGATAGTGTGTGCTGTGTGAGAGTGTGTGCTGTGTAAGAGAGTGTGTGCTGTGTGAGAGAGTGTGTGCTGTGTGAGAGAGTGTGTGCTGTGTGAGAGAGATAGTGTGTGCTGTGTGAGAGAGAGAGAGAGAGAGAGAGTGCTGTGTGAGAGAGTGTGTGCTGTGTGAGAGAGAGTTAGTGTGTGCTGTGTGAGAGAGAGTTAGTGTGTGTTGTGTGAGAGAGTGTGTGCTGTGTGAGAGAGTGTGTGCTGTGTGAGATAGAGAGTGTGTGCTGTGTGAGATAGAGAGTGTGTGCTGTGTGAGATAGAGAGTGTGTGCTGTGTGAGATAGAGAGTGTGTGCTGTGTGAGATAGAGAGTGTGTGCTGTGTGAGATAGAGAGTGTGTGCTGTGTGAGAGAGTGTGTGCTGTGTGAGATAGTGTGTGCTGTTTGAGATAGTGTGTGCTGTGTGAGAGAGAGAGTGTGTGCTGTGTGAGAGAGTGTGTTCTGTGTGAGATAGTGTGTGTTGTGTGAGAGAGAGAGAGATAGTGTGTGCTGTGTGAGATAGTGTGTGCTGTGTGAGAGAGAGTGTGCTGTGTGAGAGAGTGTGTGCTGTGTGAGAGAGTGTGTGCTGTGTGAGAGAGTGTGTGCTGTGTGAGAGAGTGTGTGCTGTGTGAGAGAGTGTGTGCTGTGAGAGAGTGTGTGCTGTGTGAGAGTGTGTGCTGTGTGAGAGAGTGTGTGCTGTGTGAGTGTGTGCTGTGTGAGAGTGTGTGCTGTGTGAGAGTGTGCTGTGTGAGAGAGTGTGTGCTGTGTGAGAGAGTGTGTGCTGTGTGAGAGAGTGTGTGCTGTGTGAGTGTGTGCTGTGTGAGAGAGTGTGTGCTGTGTGAGAGAGTGTGTGTTGTGTGTGAGAGAGAGAGAGAGAGAGAGATAGTGTGTGCTGTGTGAGATAGTGTGTGCTGTGTGAGAGAGAGTGTGCTGTGTGAGAGAGTGTGTGCTGTGTGAGTGTGTGTTGTGTGAGAGAGAGTTAGTGTGTGCTGTGTGAGAGTGTGTGCTGTGTGAGAGTGTGTGCTGTGTGTGAGAGAGTGTGTGCTGTGTGAGAGAGTGTGTGCTGTGTGAGAGAGAGTGTGTGTGCTGTGTGAGAGAGAGTGTGTGTGCTGTGTGAGAGAGAGTGTGTGTGCTGTGTGAGTGTGTGCTGTGTGAGAGACAGAGTGTGGTGTGTGTGAGAGTGAGTGTGTGGTGTGTGTGAGAGAGAGTGTGTGGTGTGTGTCAGAGAGAGTGTGTGGTATGTGTGAGAGAGTGTGTGTGCTGTGTGTGAGAGAGTGTGTGAGCTGTGTGTGAGAGTGTGTGTGAGCTGTGTGTGAGAGTGTGTGAGAGAGTGTGTGTGGTGAGAGAGAGAGAGAGAGAGAGAGAGAGAGAGTGTGGTGTGTGTGAGAGAGAGTGTGCTGTGTGAGAGAGTGTGTGCTGTGTGAGAGAGTGTGTGCTGTGTGAGAGAGAGTGTGTGCTGTGTGTTTGTGAGAGAGTGTGCTGTGTGTGAGAGAGAGTGAGTGTGTGAGTGACAGAGTGTGGTGTGTGTGAGACAGAGTGTGTGCTGTGTGAGAGAGAGAGTGTGTGCTGTGTGAGAGTCTGTGCTGTGTGAGAGAGCGTGTGTGTGCTGTGTGAGAGTGTGTGCTGTGTGAGAGAGAGTGTGTGTGCTGTGTGTGTGCTGTGTGAGAGAGAGAGTGTGTGCTGTGTGAGAGAGAGAGTGAGTGTGTGAGGGACAGAGTGTGGTGTGTGTGAGAGAGAGTGTGTGTGCTGTGTGAGAGAGTGTGTGTGTGCTGTGTGAGAGTGTGTGTGCTGTGTGAGAGAGAGTGTGTGTGCTGTGTGAGAGTGTGTGTGCTGTGTGAGAGAGAGTGTGTGTGCTGTGTGAGTGTGTGCTGTGTGAGTGTGTGCTGTGTGAGAGACTGAGTGTGGTGTGTGAGAGAGAGTGTGTGGTGTGTGTGAGAGAGAGTGTGTGGTGTGTGTGAGAGAGAGTGTGTGGTGTGTGTCAGAGAGAGTGTGGTGTGTGTGAGAGAGTGTGCTGTGTGTGAGAGAGTGTGTACTGTGTGAGAGAGAGTGTGTGTGCTGTGTGAGAGAGAGTGTGTCTGCTGTGTGAGAGATTGTGTGTGCTGTGTGAGAGAGAGTGTGCTGTGTGAGAGAGAGTGTGCTGTGTGAGAGAGAGTGTGCTGTGTGAGAGAGATAGTGTGTGCTGTGTGAGAGAGAGTGTGTGTTGTGTGAGAGAGTGTGTGCTGTGTGAGTGTGTGCTGTGTGAGAGAGTGTGTGCTGTGTGAGAGAGAGTGTGTGCTGTGTGAGAGAGAGAGTGTCTGCTGTGTGAGAGAGAGAGTGTCTGCTGTGTGAGAGAGAGAGTGTCTGCTGTGTGAGAGAGAGAGTGTCTGCTGTGTGAGAGAGAGAGTGTCTGCTGTGTGAGAGAGAGAGTGTCTGCTGTGTGAGAGAGAGAGTGTCTGCTGCGTGAGAGAGAGAGTGTCTGCTGTGTGAGAGAGAGTGTGTCTGCTGTGTGAGAGAGAGTGTGTCTGCTGTGTGAGAGTGTGTGCTGTGTGAGAGAGAGTGTGCTGTGTGAGAGATAGAGAGTGTGCTGTGTGAGAGAGAGTGTGCTGTGTGAGAGAGTGTGTGCTGTGTGAGAGAGTGTGTGCTGTGTGAGAGAGTGTGTGCTGTGTGAGAGAGTGTGTGCTGTGTGAGAGAGTGTGTGCTGTGTGAGAGAGTGTGTGCTGTGTGAGAGAGTGTGTGCTGTGTGAGAGTGTGTGCTGTGTGAGAGAGTGTGTGCTGTGTGAGAGAGAGTGTGCTGTGTGAGAGAGTGTGTGCTGTGTGAGAGAGTGTGTGCTGTGAGAGTGTGTGCTGTGTGAGAGTGTGTGCTGTGTGAGAGTGTGTGCTGTGTGTGAGAGAGTGTGTCCTGTGTGAGAGAGAGTGTGTGTGCTGTGTGAGAGAGAGGGTGCACTGTGTGAGAGAGAGAGTGTGTGCTGTGTGAGAGAGTGTGTGCTGTGTGAGTGTGTGCTGTGTGTGTGTGTGGTGTGTGAGTGTGTGCTGTGTGAGAGAGAGTGTGCTGTGTGAGAGATAGTGTGTGCTGTGTGAGAGAGAGAGTGTGTGGTGTGAGTGTGTGGTGTGAGAGAGAGTGTGTGGTGTGAGAGAGAGTGTGTGCTGTGTGAGTGTGTGCTGTGTGAGAGAGTGTGTGCTGTGAGAGTGTGTGCTGTGTGAGAGAGTGTGTGCTGTGAGAGTGTGTGCTGTGTGAGATAGTGTGTGCTGTGTGAGATAGTGTGTGCTGTGTGAGATAGTGTGTGCTGTGTGAGAGAGAGAGTGTGTGCTGTGTGAGAGAGTGTGTTCTGTGTGAGATAGTGTGTGTTGTGTGAGAGAGAGAGAGATAGTGTGTGCTGTGTGAGATAGTGTGTGCTGTGTGAGAGAGAGTGTGCTGTGTGAGAGAGTGTGTGCTGTGTGAGAGAGTGTGTGCTGTGTGAGAGAGTGTGTGCTGTGTGAGAGAGTGTGTGCTGTGTGAGAGAGTGTGTGCTGTGAGAGAGTGTGTGCTGTGTGAGAGTGTGTGCTGTGTGAGAGAGTGTGTGCTGTGTGAGTGTGTGCTGTGTGAGAGTGTGTGCTGTGTGAGAGAGTGTGTGCTGTGTGAGAGAGTGTGTGCTGTGTGAGTGTGTGCTGTGTGAGAGAGTGTGTGCTGTGTGAGAGAGTGTGTGTTGTGTGTGAGAGAGAGAGAGAGAGAGAGATAGTGTGTGCTGTGTGAGAGAGAGTGTGCTGTGTGAGAGAGTGTGTGCTGTGTGAGTGTGTGCTGTGTGAGAGAGTGTGTGTTGTGTGAGAGAGAGTTAGTGTGTGCTGTGTGAGAGTGTGTGCTGTGTGAGGGTGTGTGCTGTGTGTGAGAGAGTGTGTGCTGTGTGAGAGAGTGTGTGCTGTGTGAGAGAGAGTGTGTGTGCTGTGTGAGAGAGAGTGTGTGTGCTGTGTGAGTGTGTGCTGTGTGAGAGACAGAGTGTGGTGTGTGTGAGAGAGAGTGTGTGGTGTGTGTGAGAGAGAGTGTGTGGTGTGTGTCAGAGAGAGTGTGTGGTATGTGTGAGAGAGTGTGTGTGCTGTGTGTGAGAGAGTGTGTGAGCTGTGTGTGAGAGTGTGTGTGAGCTGTGTGTGAGAGTGTGTGAGAGAGTGTGTGTGGTGAGAGAGAGAGAGAGAGAGAGAGAGAGAGAGAGAGTGGTGTGTGTGAGAGAGAGTGTGCTGTGTGAGAGAGTGTGTGCTGTGTGAGAGAGTGTGTGCTGTGTGAGAGAGAGAGTGTGTGCTGTGTGTTTGTGAGAGAGTGTGCTGTGTGTGAGAGAGAGTGAGTGTGTGAGGGACAGAGTGTGGTGTGTGTGAGACAGAGTGTGTGCTGTGTGAGAGAGAGAGTGTGTGCTGTGTGAGAGTCTGTGCTGTGTGAGAGAGCGTGTGTGTGCTGTGTGAGAGTGTGTGCTGTGTGAGAGAGAGTGTGTGTGCTGTGTGTGTGCTGTGTGAGAGAGAGAGTGTGTGCTGTGTGAGAGAGAGAGTGTCTGCTGTGTGTTTGTGAGAGAGTGTGCTGTGTGTGAGAGAGAGAGTGAGTGTGTGAGGGACAGAGTGTGGTGTGTGTGAGAGAGAGTGTGTGTGCTGTGTGAGAGAGTGTGTGTGTGCTGTGTGAGAGTGTGTGTGCTGTGTGAGAGAGAGTGTGTGTGCTGTGTGAGTGTGTGCTGTGTGAGAGACTGAGTGTGGTGTGTGAGAGTGAGTGTGTGGTGTGTGTGAGAGAGAGTGTGTGGTGTGTGTGAGAGAGAGTGTGTGGTGTGTGTCAGAGAGAGTGTGGTGTGTGTGAGAGAGTGTGCTGTGTGTGAGAGAGTGTGTACTGTGTGAGAGAGAGTGTGTACTGTGTGAGAGAGAGTGTGTGTGCTGTGTGAGAGAGAGTGTGTCTGCTGTGTGAGAGATTGTGTGTGCTGTGTGAGAGAGAGTGTGCTGTGTGAGAGAGAGTGTGCTGTGTGAGAGAGAGTGTGCTGTGTGAGAGAGAGTGTGTGTTGTGTGAGAGAGTGTGTGCTGTGTGAGAGAGTGTGTGCTGTGTGAGAGAGTGTGTGCTGTGTGAGAGAGAGTGTGTGCTGTGTGAGAGAGAGAGTGTCTGCTGTGTGAGAGAGAGAGTGTCTGCTGTGTGAGAGAGAGAGTGTCTGCTGTGTGAGAGAGAGAGTGTCTGCTGTGTGAGAGAGAGAGTGTCTGCTGTGTGAGAGAGAGAGTGTCTGCTGTGTGAGAGAGTGTCTGCTGTGTGAGAGAGAGAGTGTCTGCTGTGTGAGAGAGAGAGTGTCTGCTGTGTGAGAGAGAGTGTGTCTGCTGTGTGAGAGAGAGTGTGTCTGCTGTGTGAGAGTGTGTGCTGTGTGAGAGAGAGTGTGCTGTGTGAGAGATAGTGTGCTGTGTGAGAGAGATAGTGTGTGCTGTGTGAGAGAGAGAGTGTGTGCTGTGTGAGAGAGTGTGTGCTGTGTGAGAGAGATAGTGTGTGCTGTGTGAGAGAGTGTGTGCTGTGTGAGAGAGTGTGTGCTGTGTGAGAGAGTGTGTGCTGTGTGAGAGAGATAGTGTGTGCTGTGTGAGAGAGAGAGAGAGAGAGAGAGAGAGAGAGAGAGTGCTGTGTGAGAGAGTGTGTGCTGTGTGAGAGAGAGTTAGTGTGTGCTGTGTGAGAGAGTGTGTGCTGTGTGAGAGAGTGTGTGCTGTGTGAGAGAGTGTGTGCTGTGTGAGAGAGTGTGTGCTGTGTGAGAGAGTGTGTGCTGTGTGAGAGAGTGTGTGCTGTGTGAGATAGAGAGTGTGTGCTGTGTGAGATAGAGAGTGTGTGCTGTGTGAGATAGAGAGTGTGTGCTGTGTGAGATAGAGAGTGTGTGCTGTGTGAGAGAGTGTGTGCTGTGTGAGATAGTGTGTGCTGTGTGAGATAGTGTGTGCTGTGTGAGAGAGAGAGTGTGTGCTGTGTGAGAGAGTGTGTTCTGTGTGAGATAGTGTGTGTTGTGTGAGAGAGAGAGAGATAGTGTGTGCTGTGTGAGATAGTGTGTGCTGTGTGAGAGAGAGTGTGCTGTGTGAGAGAGTGTGTGCTGTGTGAGAGAGTGTGTGCTGTGTGAGAGAGTGTGTGCTGTGTGAGAGAGTGTGTGCTGTGTGAGAGAGTGTGTGCTGTGTGAGAGAGTGTGTGCTGTGAGAGAGTGTGTGCTGTGTGAGAGTGTGTGCTGTGTGAGAGAGTGTGTGCTGTGTGAGTGTGTGCTGTGTGAGAGTGTGCTGTGTGAGAGAGTGTGTGCTGTGTGAGAGAGTGTGTGCTGTGTGAGAGAGTGTGTGCTGTGTGAGAGTGTGTGCTGTGTGAGAGAGTGTGTGCTGTGTGAGAGAGAGTGTGCTGTGTGAGAGAGAGTGTGCTGTGTGAGAGAGTGTGTGCTGTGTGAGAGAGTGTGTGCTGTGAGAGTGTGTGCTGTGTGAGAGTGTGTGCTGTGTGAGAGTGTGTGCTGTGTGTGAGAGAGTGTGTCCTGTGTGAGAGAGAGTGTGTGTGCTGTGTGAGAGAGAGGGTGCACTGTGTGAGAGAGAGAGTGTGTGCTGTGTGAGAGAGTGTGTGCTGTGTGTGTGCTGTGTGTGTGTGTGGTGTGTGAGTGTGTGCTGTGTGAGAGAGAGTGTGCTGTGTGAGAGATAGTGTGTGCTGTGTGAGAGAGAGAGTGTGTGGTGTGAGTGTGTGGTGTGAGAGAGAGTGTGTGGTGTGAGAGAGAGTGTGTGCTGTGTGAGTGTGTGCTGTGTGAGTGTGTGCTGTGTGAGAGAGTGTGTGCTGTGTGAGAGAGTGTGCTGTGTGAGAGAGTGTGTGCTGTGTGAGAGAGAGTGTGCTGTGTGAGTGTGTGCTGTGTGAGAGAGTGTGTGCTGTGTGAGAGAGAGTGTGCTGTGTGAGTGTGTGCTGTGTGAGAGAGTGTGTGCTGTGAGAGTGTGTGCTGTGTGAGAGTGTGTGCTGTGTGTGAGAGAGTGTGTCCTGTGTGAGAGAGAGTGTGTGTGCTGTGTGAGAGAGAGGGTGCACTGTGTGAGAGAGAGAGTGTGTGCTGTGTGAGAGAGTGTGTGCTGTGTGAGTGTGTGCTGTGTGTGTGTGTGGTGTGTGAGTGTGTGCTGTGTGAGAGATAGTGTGTGCTGTGTGAGAGAGAGAGTGTGTGGTGTGAGTGTGTGGTGTGAGAGAGAGTGTGTGGTGTGAGAGAGAGTGTGTGGTGTGAGAGAGAGTGTGTGGTGTGAGAGAGAGTGTGTGTGGTGTGCGAGACAGTGTGTGGTGTGTGAGTGTGTGCTGTGTGAGTGTGTGCTGTGTGAGAGAGAGTGTGCTGTGAGAGAGAGTGTGTGGTGTGAGAGTGTGCTGTGTGAGAGATAGTGTGTGTGGTGTGAGAGAGAGTGTGTGGTGTGAGAGAGAGTGTGTGTGGTGTGAGAGAGAGTGTGTGTGTGAGAGAGAGTGTGTGTGAGAGAGTGAGAGTGTGTGTGTGAGAGAGTGAGTGTGTGTGTGAGAGAGAATGAGAGTGTGAGTGAGAGTGAGAGAGTGAGTGAGTGAGTGAGTGTGAGAGAGTGTGGTCTGAGAGAGAGAGTGTGTGGTGTGAGAGAGTGTGTGTGGTGAGAGACTGTGTGTGAGAGAGAGTGTGTGTGGTGTGAGAGAGAGTGTGTGTGTGGTGTGAGAGAGAGAGAGTGTGTGTGGTGTGAGAGAGAGAGAGTGTGGTGTGAGAGAGAGTGTGTGGTGTGAGAGAGAGAGTGTGTGGTGAGAGAGAGTGTGTGGTGTGAGAGAGTGTGTGGTGAGAGAGTGTGTGTGTGGTGAGAGAGAGAGTGTGTGAGAGAGTGTGTGCTGTGTGAGAGAGATAGTGTGTGCTGTGTGAGATAGTGTGTGCTGTGTGAGATAGTGTGTGCTGTGTGAGATAGTGTGTGCTGTGTGAGAGAGTGTGTGCTGTGTGAGAGAGTGTGCTGTCTGAGATAGTGTGTGCTGTGTGAGAGTGTGTGCTGTGTGAGATAGTGTGTGCTGTGTGAGATAGTGTGTGCTGTGTGAGATAGAGAGTGTGTGCTGTGTGAGAGTGTGTGCTGTGTGAGAGTGTGTGCTGTGTGAGAGTGTGTGCTGTGTGAGAGAGAGTGTGCTGTGTGAGAGAGAGTGTGCTGTGTGAGAGTGTGTGCTGTGTGAGAGTGTGTGCTGTGTGAGAGTGTGTGCTGTGTGAGAGAGTGTGTGCTGTGTGAGAGAGTGTGTGCTGTGTGAGAGAGTGTGTGCTGTGTGAGAGAGTGTGTGCTGTGTGAGAGAGTGTGTGCTGTGTGAGAGAGTGTGTGTGCTGTGTGAGAGAGTGTGTGTGCTGTGTGAGAGAGAGTGTGTGTGCTGTGTGAGAGAGATAGTGTGTGCTGTGTGAGAGAGATAGTGTGTGCTGTGTGAGAGAGAGAGTGTGTGCTGTGTGAGAGAGAGAGTGTGTGCTGTGTGAGAGAGAGTGTGTGCTGTGTGAGAGAGAGTGTGTGCTGTGTGAGAGAGAGTGTGTGCTGTGTGAGAGTGTGTGTGCTGTGTGAGAGAGAGAGTGCTGTGTGAGAGAGAGTGTGCTGTGTGAGAGATAGAGAGTGTGCTGTGTGAGATAGAGAGTGTGCTGTGTGAGATAGTGTGTGCTGTGTGAGAGAGTGTGTGCTGTGTGAGAGAGATAGTGTGTGCTGTGTGAGAGAGATAGTGTGTGCTGTGTGAGAGAGAGAGTGTGTGCTGTGTGAGAGTGTGTGCTGTGTGAGAGAGAGTGTGTGCTGTGTGAGAGAGAGTGTGTGCTGTGTGAGAGTGTGTGCTGTGTGAGATAGTGTGTGCTGTGTGAGAGAGAGAGTGCTGTGTGAGAGAGAGTGTGCTGTGTGAGAGAGAGTGTGCTGTGTGAGAGATAGAGAGTGTGCTGTGTGAGATAGAGAGTGTGCTGTGTGAGATAGTGTGTGCTGTGTGAGAGAGTGTGTGCTGTGTGAGAGAGATAGTGTGTGCTGTGTGAGAGAGATAGTGTGTGCTGTGTGAGAGAGAGAGTGTGTGCTGTGTGAGAGAGAGTGTGTGCTGTGTGAGAGTGTGTGCTGTGTGAGATAGTGTGTGCTGTGTGAGAGAGAGAGTGCTGTGTGAGAGAGAGTGTGCTGTGTGAGAGATAGAGAGTGTGCTGTGTGAGATAGAGAGTGTGCTGTGTGAGATAGTGTGTGCTGTGTGAGATAGTGTGTGCTGTGTGAGAGAGAGTTAGTGTGTGCTGTGTGAGAGAGAGTTAGTGTGTGCTGTGTGAGAGAGAGTTAGTGTGTGCTGTGTGAGAGTTAGTGTGTGCTGTGTGAGAGAGAGTGTGTGCTGTGTGAGAGAGATAGTGTGTGCTGTGTGAGAGAGATAGTGTGTGCTGTGTGAGAGAGTGTGTGCTGTGTGAGAGAGAGAGAGAGAGAGAGAGAGAGTGCTGTGTGAGAGAGAGTGTGCTGTGTGAGAGAGAGTTAGTGTGTGCTGTGTGAGATAGTGTGTGCTGTGTGAGAGAGAGAGAGTGCTGTGTGAGAGAGAGAGTGTGTGCTGTGTGAGAGTTAGTGTGTGCTGTGTGAGAGAGAGTTAGTGTGTGTTGTGTGAGTGTGTGCTGTGTGAGATAGTGTGTGCTGTGTGAGATAGTGTTTGCTGTGTGAGAGAGAGAGTGTGTGCTGTGTGAGAGAGAGAGTGTGTGCTGTGTGAGAGAGAGTGTGTGCTGTGTGAGAGAGAGTGTGTGTGCTGTGTGAGAGAGAGAGTGTGTGCTGTGTGAGAGAGAGAGTGTGTGCTGTGTGAGAGAGAGAGTGTGTGCTGTGTGAGAGAGAGAGTGTGTGCTGTGTGAGATAGTGTGTGTTGTGTGAGAGAGAGAGTGTGTGCTGTGTGAGATAGTGTGTGTTGTGTGAGAGAGAGAGAGAGATAGTGTGTGCTGTGTGAGAGAGTGTGTGCTGTGTGAGATAGTGTGTGCTGTGTGTGTGAGAGAGAGAGAGAGAGAGAGAGTGCTGTGTGAGAGAGAGTGCTGTGTGAGAGAGAGAGAGTGTGTGCTGTGTGAGAGAGAGTTAGTGTGTGCTGTGTGAGAGTTAGTGTGTGCTGTGTGAGATAGTGTGTGCTGTGTGAGAGAGAGAGAGAGAGAGTGCTGTGTGAGAGAGTGTGTGCTGTGTGAGAGTTAGTGTGTGCTGTGTGAGAGAGAGTGTGTGTGCTGTGTGAGATAGTGTTTGCTGTGTGAGAGAGAGTGTGTGCTGTGTGTGCTGTGTGAGAGAGAGAGTGTGTGCTGTGTGAGAGAGAGAGTGTGTGCTGTGTGAGAGAGAGAGTGTGTGCTGTGTGAGAGAGTGTGTGCTGTGTGAGAGAGAGAGTGTGTGCTGTGTGAGAGAGAGTGTGTGTGCTGTGTGAGAGATAGAGTGTGTGCTGTGTGAGAGAGAGAGTGTGTGCTGTGTGAGAGAGAGAGTGTGTGCTGTGTGAGAGAGAGAGTGTGTGCTGTGTGAGAGAGTGTGTGCTGTGTGAGAGAGAGTGTGCTGTGTGAGAGAGAGAGTGTGTGCTGTGTGAGATAGTGTGTTGTGTGAGAGAGAGATAGTGTGCTGTGTGAGAGAGAGTGTGCTGTGTGAGAGAGAGTGTGCTGTGTGAGACAGAGTGTGCTGTGTGAGCAAGAGTGTGCTGTGTGAGAGAGAGTGTGCTGTGTGAGAGAGAGTGTGCTGTGTGAGAGAGTGTGTGCTGTGTGAGAGAGTGTGTGCTGTGTGAGAGAGTGTGTGCTGTGTGAGAGAGTGTGTGCTGTGTGAGAGTGTGTGCTGTGTGAGAGTGTGTGCTGTGTGAGAGAGTGTGTGCTGTGTGAGAGTGTGTGCTGTGTGAGAGAGTGTGTGCTGTGTGAGAGAGTGCGCTGTGTGAGTGTGCGCTGTGTGAGTGTGCGCTGTGTGAGAGAGTGTGTGCTGTGTGAGTGTGTGCTGTGTGAGAGAGAGTGTGCTGTGTGAGAGATGGTGTGTGCTGTGTGAGAGAGAGAGTGTGTGGTGTGAGAGAGAGTGTGTGGTGTGCGAGACAGTGTGTGGTGTGTGAGTGTGCTGTGTGAGTGTGTGCTGTGTGAGAGAGAGAGTGTGCTGTGAGAGAGAGTGTGCTGTGTGAGAGATAGTGTGTGTGGTGTGAGAGAGAGTGTGTGGTGAGAGAGAGAGTGTGTGTGGTGTGAGAGAGAGTGTGTGTGAGAGAGTGAGAGTGTGTGAGTGAGTGAGTGTGAGAGAGTGTGTGTGAGAGAGAGTGTGTGTGGTGTGAGAGAGAGAGAGAGTGTGTGTGGTGTGAGAGAGAGAGAGAGTGTGGTGAGAGAGAGAGAGAGTGTGGTGTGAGAGAGAGAGTGTGGTGTGAGAGAGAGAGTGTGTGTGGTGAGAGAGAGAGTGTGTGAGAGAGAGTGTGTGAGAGAGAGTGTGTGTGGTGTGAGAGAGTGAGTGTGTGTGGTGAGAGTGTGTGGTGTGAGAGAGTGTGTGTGGTGTGAGAGTGAGTGTGTGTGTGAGAGTGAGTGTGTCTGTGAGAGAGTGAGTGAGAGAGAGAGTTTTTATGATGCACTTTCAGAAGCTCTTTATTCAGGATCATTGAGTTACAGAACAGGTTTACATTATAAATCATTCCATAATCATCAAACACACTTTTATATAAACGCGTGTGAACACAAATCTAATATCTCATCATCTCATCTCATGATCTCTCGCCGCTGTTCAAGTGATTCAGAGTAAATTTTCCTCCTCAACCATCATGAAGACCACACACCAGGTTAGCAGGAACGGCCACATCTGTAAACACCAAAAAACACATCTGTAAACATCTGTAACACCACACACATATGTAAACAACAAGCACACATCTGTAAATAAACAGTAAAGAGGTTGGTACCGATCTTGGCTGGTTTGGGGAGATTCAGCTTGTTCATGATTTCCACAAACTCCTCCAGTGGGCGGGTTAACCTCGGGTTAAACTTTCTCTCCTCCTCCACTGTGGACACAGTCTGTCCTGCTCTCACACACACACACACACACTTCAATCTCCCACTTTATACACAAATTTACAACAAACAGATCAGGAAATGTGAAATCTGTGATTTACAGTAAACCAGCCCCCCCTACATATACACACACCTTTGTAGTCGTGTGCAGGATAAATGAGACAGTGTCCTGGTAAAGTGAAGATCTTCTGATGGACAGATTGGTAAAGCCTCTTGGAGCAGCCTGAGAGCACAGAGGCAAAATCAACACACCATCGTTTCCATGGAGATATTTAAATGTTTTAAATACAATAATAAAACCCACAGCAAAATATTAAATGAGATCGAGCTTCCAGACACAGGTAATGAGCATGAAGTCAGACTGATTTCCTCAGTGAGTGACAACTGAAGTGTTTTAGTTCCCGCATGTTTGTGTGACGCGAGGCTTCATCTAGCTGAGTATGATTTTAAACTCCTCCAATTCTATTCACTTTTATTCCTACAGAATTCTCACAAAGCAACTTTACAGAAATCTGGATATAAGTATTTTAAATTTATCCAGGGTGGCACGGTGGTGTAGTGGTTAGCGCTGTCGCCTCACAGCAAGAAGGTCCGGGTTCGAGCCCCGTGGCCGGCGAGGGCCTTTCTGTGTGGAGTTTGCATGTTCTCCCCGTGTCCGCGTGGGTTTCCTCCGGGTGCTCCGGTTTCCCCCACAGTCCAAAGACATGCAGGTTAGGTTAACTGGTGACTCTAAATTGAGCGTAGGTGTGAATGTGAGTGTGAATGGTTGTCTGTGTCTGTGTGTCAGCCCTGTGATGACCTGGCGACTTGTCCAGGGTGAACCCCGCCTTTCGCCCGTAGTCAGCTGGGATAGGATCCAGCTCGCCTGCGACCCTGTAGAACAGGATAAAGCGGCTACAGATAATGAGATGAAATGAGACATTTGACACGAAATTAATTCCATACACTTCTGCCCTCGTGTGGCCATGTTGGTTATTTCACCCCCACTTCCACCTCCTGAAGGTTCAGTTCAAAACTCAGTTTTCACTCCACCTTCAGGAGGTGCTGTTGTGGCTCCTGCAGGTGCTTGGAGTGTCATTCGTGCACATTCTCGGAAATTTTCTGGTGCCATTCCAGTGTAAACAGGGGCTTTAGAGCCCAGCACCATGTGACACTGTGTGCACTACTGACTAAACAAAACTAGTAGGGATGCGATGATACCAATTTTTTTCAGATCGAGTACGAGCCTTTCAGTACTCACCAATACTGACCCCACTCCCCCCATTACTGACCCCACTCCCCCCATTACAGCATCACAGAACTGATGACTGCAGGAAAGTGTTTGTTTACAGCAAGCATGTGGCTACTAAATTAGAGTAAAATCTAAAATAAAATGTTAAGTCATCTCTGCAGTGTGCAGTGAAGCGAATGATGAACACAGGACACACTGCTGCTCCATACGCCTGTGGTGAAGCTCACTGAGTTTCATCCTGCAATAAACTTTACACGTTTTTTCTGATGCGTAATCCACTGAACCTCACTTTTATCCCTCCACATGCACAAAGTACACAACGATGTCACTCACACTGCCACTGCTGCTACATCCTTCTCTGCTCCTCCTACTCAAGCGAGTAGGACGCTTCTTTGCTTTGCTCCTGCTTGATCTTTCTTTTACTTTACTCTCTCATTTAATTTCCATTATTTTTCATTTTATTTTTCATCTTTATAAGATAAGTTAGCTTTTAAAACAAAATGCCAGGAGGCAAAAAATCCAGGAGATCCTGCAGAAAATGCACAGAACTAGAACAGAGGATTTCTATCCTGGAATCAAAGATTGATGTTCTGCCAAAGACGGACGAATTAAGAGCGATATCTCAGGAAAGGAGTACAGAAACAGTGGCTGAGAATGCAGAGAATGCACCCCGACAGGCCGATGGCATTGCAGATCGAGTGGATGAAATCATCGATCTAACAGGGCAAAATGTGAGTACAGAAAACTGGCACATGATGGGTGGCAGGCCCAAAAATAAAAACAGAAGAGTAATTACCTCAACACCAGCTCGTCCTGATACTATGCAGCCCATGCTCCACAGCCATGCTATTAGAAATAGAGCCAGGTCTACAAACTGCAATAGAATTTACAATCCTATGGAAAATCCACAGCCCATAAGGCTTCAGAACAAATCTGAATGCCTCAGGGATGTGGAAGCGGAATTTTCAGGCGGACAAACACATCATAGAAAGAGATCGCACCACAACCGAAGAGCTGTGGGAAGAGGCAAAAAGCAGCTCATAACACCACCTGATCCCACAACCCTTGTTCTTGGTGATTCCACTGTAAGACATTTAAAAGGACATGGGATGATTATTTGCTGCCTTCCAAATGCATCCATCTCTGACACCAAAGACAGCATTTTGAAGCTCATGTCCGAGCGTAAAACTATCAAACGTATTGTTGTGCATGTGGGAGCAAATGATGTTTTCAGAGAACAGCTGTTTGTCCAAGATGATTTCAGAAAACTTTTTTCTGATCTCTATAAGACTGGAATACAATCTTTTATCAGTGGCCCACTCCCTGCAAGGGGAAGCTTTGCACTTACTCGACTTTTCAGTCTGAACACCTGGCTTGGAAAAACTTGTTTTTTTATTTGGTATGAACTTCATAGACAATTTTAACCTTTTCTGGAATCGCAGAGAATTCTTCAAGCCAAACAGCACTGAACTCAGCTGGATTGGGACCAAAGTTTTAGCAGATCACTACAGCCTCGCTTTATAACATGCAATTTTCTCTCAGCCAACATCAAGGAAAACAGTTGATAAGATATTGCAGACTGACTTTGCAAAGCCAAAACAATCATCCATGCAAGTCTTCACCAAGGACACACAGCCATCTGGGGCAGACTGCCAAGGACATCAACAATCACATGAAGAATGTGAGCATGTGATTCCATCATCCACATCTCGACCCCATGCAAGTATCACAAAGACTGTCATGGAAACAGTCACCACAGACACAGTCATGAAGACACTCACAAAGACCTCACCAAAGTTCCAATCTCAGTCTCGCTCTTCTGACTTTATTGTACCATCTCCGTCTCCCCCCTGCATGGATTTCCCTGAAAGTATGCAGAGATTGCTGCCAATGGCTACACTCTCTTTTTCCAGTCCAAATCAGTCGCGACAAGCAGTGTACCCAGTTCGTCAAAAATCAACCAACAGACTGAACTGTGTTCACCCAGGACTTTCAGCTGGCTACCAATCTTTTTCACCATCTAAAAAATACATGACATCTCCAATCCTTCCCTCATCCAACCATATGGAACATACAGAAAGTCTTGTATGATGTGCTGTGGGTCCCTACATTGGGTGTAGTTTTGAAAACAAGCTGGGACCCAGTATGCCTGTGCCATTCTCTATTCCTGTGTTGATAAGAAATAGAAAACATAGAGCATATTTAACCCAGGGGGTAAACCAGTCTAGTCTCCTTCCTGTTTCAAAACAACATCAGAGTGCCCAAGCAGATATTACTTCTAGACTTTCTGTAAAGCTAGCTCTTCTGAACGTTAGATCACTTTTAAACAAGTCATTTTTAATTAATGATCTTATCTGCAAACACAATCTTGATTTTTTGCTTTTAACTGAAACTTGGCTGGATCAAGCAAATAGTGCTACCATCCTTATTGAAGCAGCTCCCCCAAATTTTAATTTTTTGAATGTTACCCGACAGGGGAAAGGTGGAGGGATCGCAAATATATTCAAAGTCTCTTTTCAATGTAAACAGTCCTCACTTGGTGATTTTATGTCCTTTGAACACTTATGTGCACTTGTTACATGCTCTCCTAACATATTATTATTAACTATTTACAGGCCTCCGAGACATTCAGCCAAAGTTTTTCTGGAAGAGTTTGGTGAACTGTTGTCAGTCATTTGCTTAGAGTTTGATTGTCTTATTATATCTGGGGATTTTAACTTGCATGTAGATAATCCTGAAAACACTTATGCCAAAGAACTACTTGCACTTATTGACAACTTCAGCCTAGTACAACATGTACAGGGGCCGACCCACTCTCGTGGTCATACCCTTGACCTCGTTATCGCAAAGGGTCTTACTGTTTCTACTACTGTTGTTGACCTGGCCTTATCTGATCATTTTTGTGTTTTCTCTGATGTTTCTATGTCTCCTCACATTCAGAACAGCTCAACGACTATGGGTAGGAGAGTCATAAACGACAACACGTGCTCTCTTTGAGCAAGCTCTCTCTCGGATCTCAACCAAAATGTCAGACTCTGTAGATGATTTACTGGAAATATTTAATTTAAATATGACCCAAATTATGGATGATATTGCTCCATTCAAAATCAAAAGAATTAATGACAAGCAGAAAGCACCATGGAAGCAGTACCCGGCTGTTAAACTGCTAAAGAGAGAATGTAGGAAGACTGAAAGAAAATGGCGTAAATTTAAACTTCACATCCATAAAGAGATGCTTTGTAAATATAATTATGAAATTGGTACAGCAAGACAGTCTTTCTTCTCCAACATCATCAGCAGGAATATGAACAATGCCCGTGTGCTATTTTCAACAGTAGAGAAGCTAACTAATCCCCCACCACAATTAGCACCTGAACTTCTCTCAGTTAATAAATGCAATGAGTGTGCATCCTTCTTCAAAGGTAAAATTGATAAAATATGGCAGAATATTCCTCATAATATATCTCAGTTGCAAATAATTGAAAAGCTGCAATCACCAGTGACACAGACAGATAAATTCAACACAATGTCAGAATTTTGTTTAATTGATTATGAGACTCTTGAAAAAACTGTACAAAATCTCAGTTCCTCAACATCTGAATTGGACATTCTGCCCACCAACTTTTTTAAGTCTGTTCTTCATCTCATAATTACAGATGTGCTTCAGATCATAAATACATCCCTAGAGACTGGCATTGTTCCTGTGTCCCTGAAAAAAGCCGTTGTAAAGCCCCTACTTAAAAAGAATAATCTGGATGCTTCAGTATTAAATAACTACAGGCCAATATCAAATTTACCATTCATCGGGAAAATCCTTGAAAAAACTGTCTTTAATCAATTAACTGCCTTCTTGATATCAAACAGCCGTTTTGATAATTTTCAGTCAGGATTTCGTGCCAATCATAGCACTGAAACAGCGCTGATTAAAGTTATAAATGACATACGTCTTAATACTGATGCAGGCAAAACATCGGTCCTGGTATTACTGGACCTCAGTGCAGCTTTTGATACTGTTGATCACAACATACTGCTATATCGACTTGAACACTGGGTTGGGTTGACTGGTAAAGTTATCAATTGGTTAAAATCATACTTAAAAGATAGAAGCTTCTTTGTTACCCTGGGAAATTGTACCTCAACATCAATGTCCTTGACCTGTGGTGTCCCCCAGGGGTCGATTCTTGGACCATTACTTTTCAACCTTTATATGCTCCCACTTGGACAAATTATCAAGAACAATTCAATTTTGTATCACTGCTATGCAGATGACACCCAAATTTATTTTGCTCTATCACCTAATGATTATGCCCCCCTTGAATGTCTCTACCAGTGTATCGATCAAATCAATAGCTGGATGTCACAAAATTTTCTTCAGCTGAACACAGATAAAACAGAAGTAATTCTATTTGGGAAAAAAGATGAAAGACTCAGGATTACCACTATTCTTGACACAAAGGGGATTAAAACTAAAGAAATGGTTAAAAATCTTGGTGTTTTCATTGACAGCGAGCTAAACTTTGACAGTCACATGAAAGCAATCACTAAAACAGCATTTTATCACCTAAAAAACATTTCCAAACTAAGAGGACTTATGTCAAAAAATGATCTGGAAAAACTGATACATGCCTTCATCTCTAGTAGGGTTGATTACTGCAATGGCCTTTTCACAGGCCTGCCAAAAAAGACCATCAAACGACTTCAGCTGGTTCAAAATGCAGCGGCGAGGGTTCTCACACGAACAAAAAGAACAGAGCACATTACTCCAATTCTAAGGTCCCTTCACTGGCTTCCAGTAAGCTACAGAATTGACTTTAAAGCATTGCTGCTGGTGTACAAATCTCTAAATGGTACAGGGCCCAATTACCTCTCTGATATGTTGCAGCAGTCTAACCCAATCAGATCTACCAGATCGCAGCAGCAAAATTTACTGGTAAAACCTGTTGTTAAAACAAAGTGTGGTGAAGCAGCTTTTAGCTACTATGCAGTGCAGCTGTGGAACCAACTGCCAGAGAACATTAAAAATGCTCCTGCTGTTGGCAGCTTCAAATCTAGACTAAAGACCAAGCTGCTCTCAGATGCTTTCTGCTAAATTATTAATATCATCTTTACATGTTTTAAACTTTACTTAACTTTTACAGTCCTGCATGTTTTAAACTTTACTTAAATTTTATTCTATTTTATTCTGCTGTTTTTTTACTGAACTTTTACTTCATTTTATTATTTTATTTCTACTATTGTTTAATTCTTATTATTTTTCTTCCCCATTTATTTTATGTAATTTTATTTTCTATTGTTTACTGTTTTGCTTTTACTTCTGTAAAGCACATTGAACTGCCACTGGGTATGAAATGTGCTATAGAAATAAACTTGCCTTGTCTTACATGAGCACATCATACAGCCCTCTCCACAACTATTGGCACCCCTTGCAAAGATCAGTCAAAAAATTTTAGGGGGGGGGGGGAAAGTCCTTTTGGTGAAGTCGCTTCACCCCACACTAAAAAAAAAAAAAAAAAGAGAAAAATCCATCATTTAAAGCGAGACGGCCTTTCAATTTCATAAACTCGGTGAAATTTAGTTGCGTCTGAAATGTGGTGATTGTGATATCTGTTTATTTCTGTAATATCTCACAAAATATCAGGCCATTCTGTGGCTGGGAAGTTATTTAATTTGAGGGGATTAAAGCAAATAATGTGCATGAAATCGCTCGCTTGGCGCAGTCAAGCAGACAGAGGAAGTCCGTGTGCGCATGCGCAGGTTTACCTTCTTCTTCTTCTTTTGGGTTTTACAGCAGCTGGCATCCACAGTGTTGCATTACTGCCATCTACAGGTTTCCCTTTGAGCGTGCACTGACAGTTCCATCATTCTGTCGCTAAACGAACAGCTGATCACACCGAGGTGCTCGCTGAGCGCCAATATTTATTAGTTTGGTCCTGCGTTTCCTTTCCTTCGTATAGAACATAACATCTTTTCTTCTTGTTTTCTGTTACTGTAGTCGCTCTTTCACGTTTCATTCGCACACTCACGTCCTCCATTTTTCTCTCCTGTTTCAAATTTGTATCCCACAATGCCTTGCGTGAATGGGGAAAGCCCACCACGTGATGCATGACGTAGTATCTTGAATTGGGTCATGGTGAAGCAGGAAAAAATAGTGGAGAATTTAGGGCCACGTGGCGTTCTTTCAGAGAAAAATCTCTCATCAAGAAATTATTTTCAATAAAACACCCGACACAGTGTACTACACTCCCTACTTATTAAACAAGTACACTAGATAGGGCACAAAAACACAACAAACTGAAAACTGAAGCACAGTAACAGCAATGTGGAGGGTCTGACAGGCACACACACAGTGTGTGTGTGTGTGTGTGTGTGACCTTGTTGGAAGTCAGTTCTCCCACATCCTCTGATCAGCAGAGCATCTCCAGTGAAGGCCATCAACTCGTCTCCTGTCACAAACGTCACACACCCATCTGTGTGTCCTGGAGTCTCTCTGACTGTCACACACTGACACACACACATTATGAGTGTTAATAGTGTGGATAAATAATGAGTGCAAACAATAGCACAGTAAAAAAAGGATCCTTATTGTTCTTACATATTTTCCAAAAGTAATGGTGTCCCCTTCTGACAGCAGGATGTCGGCACGAGCGCCGCTGTGTTTCGATATCGCACTCTTCAGCCCGAATACTCGCTTCTTCAACAGCCCTGTTCCGGTCACATGATCTGCATGGCAGTGTGTGTTTGCTGGGGGTGGAGTTACATAAAGAGTTATGAGTAATCATCAGTGAGGAACTGACACTCACAACCTCCTGTATTTTAATAATGGCACCTACTCCCT
The DNA here is from genome assembly GCF_027579695.1 of Neoarius graeffei. Classification (NCBI taxonomy): domain Eukaryota; kingdom Metazoa; phylum Chordata; class Actinopteri; order Siluriformes; family Ariidae; genus Neoarius; species Neoarius graeffei. Next base: position 69,642,011 of record NC_083587.1, read on the forward strand.
ATGTAGTGCACTAGACAGTAGTGTGAGAGTTTAGTGCACTACACAGGCAGTGAAATAAACACTTTAATGAAAATACTTTTGTTTTCTAAACACTAAAATCATCATCACTGCCCTCTGTGTGATTAATAACAGGAGAAACTCCAGTGCTGTGAACATGAGTTAAATAACACTGTGTTTACATCTCGGCTGAAACGTGTTGGTTTTGTTAATAGTGTTTATGAGGTAAAGGAGTAGATCTGGAGGGTCCTCAGGCATACAGTGTTTTGGTA
>NC_083587.1:69646469-69808969 GCF_027579695.1 Neoarius graeffei
GACCTGGCGACTTGTCCAGGGTGAACCCCGCCTTTCGCCCGTAGTCAGCTGGGATAGGATCCAGCTCGCCTGCGACCCTGTAGAACAGGATAAAGCGGCTAGAGATAATGAGAAGAGATGAGATAAATATATTTATTAGAGAAATGGAAAAGAAAAAAAATTTGATATAAAACTATAATGTAAAGCAGCATGTTACTGTGACTAACAACATAATCATGGAGTTAATAAAACACACCTGAAATATCTTAGAAAGCTGTGATTAATCAGAATATTAATGTGAAATTATCACTCAGGCCTCGAGGCAAATCATTAATTATTCTCAATAAAAGAAAATATAAAGGATATCAAAATATAATTTTGGCTGTGTGAGTGTTCAAGACACGACATTCCTGCTCTTCCACTTCACACACCACATTAAAGCTGATTACATGTTTATAACACATTAATACAACATTCCCCCGTTACAGAGATCAATAATACACCAAAGTGTCGTCAGTGTCAACGAGCTCTTCATCCTGAAACACCAACAACAACAATCAGCAAGTTTCATTACACTCTGTGTGTGTGTGTGTCTGTGTGTGTGTGTGTGTGTGTGTGTGTGTGTGTGTGTGTGTGTGTGTGTGCACATTTGCACATCACCTGTATGTATCGTTTGATCCACTGCAGTAGTGATGTCACTCGTGTGTAAACACCAGGTTTATTCCGCCGTGCACATCCACGACCAAAACTGACCACACCCGCCAGCCGCCAGTCCCCATAAACCGTTTCGCATACCAGGGGGCCACCACTGTCCCCCTGTGTGCGCACACACACACACACACACACACACACACACACACACACACACACTCTAATGTCATAATGTCTAACAACTTAACTCAAAGAGACATAATAAAATAAACATAGTGAATGGCACTCAATCAGGGTGTAGTGGGAAAGGGTGTCAGAGGGCCTGATTACCCGGCAGGCGTCGACTCCACCCCTCATGGCCCCGGCACAAAGCATTCTGGGAGTGATGAAGGAACCATATACTAAGGAACTAGAGCACACAGTCTGAGCGATAATGTGAACCTGCGCCTGCCTGAGCTGAACCGACGCTGGACCTGCACATGCACGCACACACACACACAGAGATAGTGTATAATGTATAGTGTAGTGAATAATGTATAGTGCATATTGTCTCATGTGTAATGTATATCATATACAGTGTGTCTTGTATAGTGATTAGTGTAATGTGTACAGTGTGTAGTGTATAGGGTGTAATGTGTAGTGTGTCATGTAATGTGTAGTGTATAGTGAAATGTGTAATGTGTATAGTGTGTAATGTATAGTGTCATGTGTAGTGTAATGTGTAGTGTAATGTGTAATGTGTAGTGTAATGTGTAGTGTAATGTGTAATGTGTAGTGTAATGTGTAGTGTGTAGTGTAATGTGTAGTGTGATGTGTAGTGTATAGTGTGTAGTGTAATGTAATGTGTAATGTGTAGTGTAATGTGTAATGTGTAGTGTAATGTGTAGTGTGATGTGTAGTGTATAGTGTGTAGTGTAATGTGTAGTGTGATGTGTAGTGTATAGTGTGTAGTGTAATGTAATGTGTAATGTGTAGTGTAATGTGTAGTGTAATGTGTAATGTGTAGTGTAATGTGTAGTGTAATGTGTAATGTGTAGTGTAATGTGTAGTGTAATGTGTAATGTGTAGTGTAATGTGTAATGTGTAGTGTAATGTGTAGTGTAATGTGTAATGTGTAGTGTAATGTGTAGTGTAATGTGTAGTGTAATGTGTAATGTGTAGTGTAATGTGTAGTGTAATGTGTAATGTGTAGTGTAATGTGTAGTGTAATGTGTAATGTGTAGTGTAATGTGTAGTGTAATGTGTAATGTGTAGTGTAATGTGTAGTGTAATGTGTAATGTGTAGTGTAATGTGTAGTGTAATGTGTAATGTGTAGTGTAATGTGTAGTGTAATGTGTAATGTGTAGTGTAATGTGTAATGTGTAGTGTAATGTGTAGTGTAATGTGTAATGTGTAATGTGTAGTGTAATGTGTAGTGTAATGTGTAGTGTAATGTGTAATGTGTAGTGTAATGTGTAGTGTGTAGTGTAATGTGTAGTGTGTAGTGTAATGTAATGTGTAGTGTGATGTGTAGTGTATAGTGTGTAGTGTAATGTAATGTGTAATGTGTAGTGTAATGTGTAGTGTGTAGTGTAATATGTAGTGTGTAGTGTGTAATGTGTAGTGTATTGTGTATTTTTCCGGTGCCGGTTGAGAGTACGTAGTGCGCAAGTTTGCTGCCTCTTCTCCCTGGCGTTTTCTTTCTTTTTTGTTTTCTTTAACTATGCTTCTGATTTTTGGCAACATGTTGCAAATCCATTTTGTTTCTTTTTGGTTAATTTCAGTCTCTTCTAGCTTGGTTTTGACACCGGCTTTTTGCAATCACCTGTAGCTAACCCGCCTGCGAGCCCCCTCTTTCTTTCCACCCGCTTGACTTCAGCAGTGGTGAGTGAGTTTCCACCATTCACTACGCTGTTGCCTTGTTTTATGTGCTGGTTAGTCAAATTGCTTCCCTGCACTGTACTCTGGGTGTGGAACCGCTGGTGTTTTGGCTACGTTTACGAGCGGTGTTAGGCTAGGTGGCTTTGCACCTTACATTGGACTGTATCTATCCATCTGTTTTTGGATCATGACTGTGGGGTCTAGGTATTGGTTTTGTGGCTCAGGCTTTTACCCATGTTTTACACCTACTCGCCGGAGGAATTAAAAAGCCTTAGTGCGCGGCACCGCTTGGATTCCACGGTATTTAATCTGTGCCGCTCTATTGGAATCGCCTGCCGCCCTCGGTATATTCACCGCTCTCCGTGCTCTCTGACTGCTCATTATGCTTCGGAGTCTTCCATACCCATCATATGGACTCACAATCAGATTGCCAAGGTCAACAAGAACGCTCATGGAGTTAATCACGCTGTTCTTCGCTCACTTGGGAAACTGCAAGGTTCTGCTGTCTCTGGATTGTCACCTGTGTTTCCTGCGAAGATTGGCCTTTTAAACTCCATCACCAACAAAGCATCACTCATTAATGACCTGATTATCCAAAAGACCCTGGACATACTTCTGCTGGTGGAAACAGGCTGAGGACTATCTACATTTAAATGTGTCTTCACCAGCTGGATACACACACATATCAAAGCCCCGTCTCACAGGGAAGGGTGGAGGTCTAGCTGCAGTTTTCCGATGTGGTTTGAAACTTAGAGATTGTTTTTCATGATGTTACATCCTGTGAATATCCGGCTTTGAAAACCTCCACTCCCACACTGATGTTGCTGCTATTAATCTATCGACCTCCCAAATCATTGCCATCTCTCTTTCTGTCTGAACTGAATGAACTGCTAACTGTAGCCTCATCTGTCTGTCCTGCCGTCATTCTTCTGGGTGACTTGAATCTTCATGTTGACGCTAGTTGCTCCCTGACTGAGGAGCTCTTGACTGTCTTTGAATGTTTTGGTTGAGCTCAGCATGTTGACTTTCCCACACATAATCCTGGTCATATACTTGACTCGCTTCGCTCTACTGGTATAAAAATTGTATCTGTATCGGGTTCTGATGGAGGTTTTACTGACCACAAGTTGATTGAGTGTTGTCTCAGTGTGCCTTCTTCTAAACTTCCTCTGAGTTCTACTGTCTCTTTCCGTAATCTTTCTTCTATTGATGTGCATTCTTTCTCTGCCTCTCTCCTCTCTTCTTTTAGTAAATTTGCTATTTACAATAATACTATATCTAACACACTTGATACTTTTGCTCCCCTTAAAACTAGACAGGTCTCCGCGAATCGCGCCTCTCCTTGGTTCACCTCTGAGCTTAGGGCCATGAAGGCCAAGGGAAGGCGGCTAGAGCGCCTTTATAAGAAAATTGGCCTTACTATTCATCCTTCACTCTTATATAAACACATCACAAAGTATAAGGATGCTCTTAACGCTGCCCAATCCTCCTACTACACTAACATCATTAAGAGTGGCAACCATAGACCCAAAAACTCTGTTTAATACAATAAATAAACTTCTTCAGCCTCCTTCCTCAACAGTGGCGGCTGGTAGTCTTTCAAACAGGGGAGGCTGGTCGGTTACGATATTTCCAGATTTTAAAAGAAAAAAGAAAAAACACATTGTGACGACCATACGGTCTATGGTGATGACTGCGAGTACTCCTGGGCGCAGCTGCGCTGATTGCCTGATTGCCACCTGGCGGGATGAGCTCACCTGCGCCCTTATTTATTGGACTTCCCTCAGTTGTTAGTTGCTCGTGAGCATTAGGCTTCACGTTGGCCACTTGTTGTGTGCGTTTGGTTTTCTGTGATTGTGAACTTGCAAGTGTTTTAGTAAAAGACCCATGGTATTTTGAATTTGTTTTTTGGGTATTTTTTTCTTGGTGTTGTTACGTCTTTGAGGCGCACGTAACACACATAAATTTTGCCCATACTCTTGCCTCTGATCTGGCTGATTGTTGGCAGCGTCACAAACTGTGAAATAACAGGTTCTTTTGGCCCATTAGCTTACTGTCCAATATACATGATGGTGGTGTTGGGGGGGGGGTATATTTTAACACTTTATATTTTAAAATTGTGGCATATTGTTTAAAAACTGATCATTATTGAAAGCAGCTCTTTGTCAGGAACCTCAGCAGTAACAGCAGAGTGTTCTGGAATAGGCACAAGCACTGACCTTGGGGAGCCAAACATAGAGCTGGGGGCCACACATTTCATTCAATGACACTTTCCTTATATTTTACTTATTTTGACTGAGAAATGTTTTATTGACAATTTTGATAACCCTTCACTTTTAATCCAGGTCTGTAGTGTGAAATGTTCTCGACTGTGTTTTTGTTTAAAAATGTTTTCCAAATTGTAGCTGTCTTTAATTCATATCCAGAGAAATATATATTCCAATATAATATACTCAGCATAAACATTTTAAATAGATTCTATATTTTTGGTCCATCCATGATATATTACTAAAGTAGCCTATTTACTGTTGTTGATGTGGGTCACTTGCTGTTAGCCAATTCACTTTCTCGTACCAGGAGAGCTGAAAGGAACGAGTATTATTCCCTACCTTTTTCACCAAGTCAATTTGAGGCGTTGGTCTACCCTGCTCTTTAATTTTAATTTTTTCCTCGAAAGGAAGACTGGCAAATGGCTTCGCCAAAATTAAATCAGCAATGCCTGGCCTCCGTGCGCAGCTTTACTTGCTAGCTGACTAGCCCCCTCAAGTTCAAGTTCAGTCACTCAAATAAACGAAATTTCTGGAACTAAGATAGCAAACTTGACAACACTATATTTACACTTTATTTACAATGAAAATATATACAAACTAAAAAAGCTGGTAGAAACCGTATGTAATGAATGAAATCAAAATGTAAGCTGATCTCTTACAATACACCACAGCACTTGCGAATCCGCATGGGACTGAACTGAAATTCACCGCTGCCTGTCTATATTTGAAACAAGCTGTCAATCAAAGAAAATATCCGTCCGCTTTCACCAATCACCAGTCTCCTCGCGGAAAGCTTTGCCATGTCCCTCCCACTGTGAGGCTGGGAGTCTGTGGGCGGGCATTTTTGCAGTATTTGTCCAATAATCATCTTGCATTTTGAGATTGAAAAGCGCAGAGCTCCCAAATGCCATTGAAGTGCACTGAGGCTGGGCTGCATCGCGCTGTCACGAGGGGGAAAAACTCACGCACACATTAGGTGAACTGGGGAAAGTTATAACGGAATGATTTCGCACTGTAGTGGGTTGAGCACATATATTTCTATGATTCTGGATCTGAAATAGCAATGTTATAAGGTCGGTTATAACATAAGCCTAGCGCAATTCATCCTACATGATGTTCGTCATTTTTAGAGGAGGCTGAGCCTCCCTCGCTGTCTTAGAGCAATCGCCCGTGTTCCTCAACCACTCCCAGCTCCCCTGCTCAGTGTCAGGCTTTTTTGGATTTTTTCAAGGATAAAATTGACAGTATTTACCAACACTTTCAGTCTGAAATTCATTCTTCTGTCCCGCTAGTAGCTCTTTCTCATAAAGCTGACTGCTGTCTCTCTGCTTTCTCTCCTGTTGATTCTTCTAAAGTATCGGAAATTATGACTAAGTCCTCCTCCTCCTCATGTCTGCTGGACCCTGCACCCACTGCACTTATCAAATCCTGGGTATCTGCTATCTCCCCTTATATTGCTCATATGATTAATGAGTGTTTTGCTTTAGGCACTGTTCCCATCTCCCTCAAAATTGCTTCTGTTACACCAATACTAAAGAAACCTGGTCTAGATCCTCTTTCACTGTCCAATTACAGACCCATCTCTAATCTCCCTTTCTTAGCTAAAGTAATGGAGAGAGTTGTAGCCTCTCAGCTTCATACTTTCCTTGCTCGTAATGATCTCTATGAACCCTTTCAGTCAGGCTTTCGCAATATGCATAGCACTGAATCTGCTCTCTTAAGAGTTGTTAATGACCTCCTACTCTCAACTGATGCTGGTCATCTCAATGTCCTTGCTCTCTTGGACCTCACAGCTGCCTTTGACACTGTACATCATGAGATACTCATTTCCAGACTATCTTCTTTTGGTATTACTGGCTTAGCTTTATCCTGGTTTCAGTCATATCTAGCAAACAGGCAACAGTTTCTCTCTATTGGTGTTCATAAATCATCCACTGCTACTGTTGCTCAAGGTGTGCCTCAGGGTTCTGTCCTTGGTCCCCTTCATTTTATATGTTTCTCCTACAGACCAGATTATTCGTAACCATGGCCTTAACTTTCATTGTTATGCTGATGACATTCAAATCTACATCACTATCACCCCTTCCATAGCCTCTGTTCAGCAGCTAAGGACTTGCATCACTGACCTTAAGCAATGGCTGCATAAGAACTGCCTTAAACTTAATGCTAGCAAAACGGAGGTTCTATTAGTAGGTACCAAAAGACAGGTTCTGAACTTCTCCAGTTTTACTATTGATGTTGTGTCCATTAGTCCTTCCCAAGTTATAAAAAATCTTGGAGTTATCTTTGACTCCACCCTTACGTTTGAACCCCATTTTAAACTCATTACTAAGAATGCTTTCTTTCACCTCCGCAATATTGCACATCTCCGCCCTCTTCTCTTGGAAACTGATGCCAAAATGTTGGTCAATGCGTTTATCTTTTCTCGTCTTGACTAATGCAGTTCTCTCTTTTATGGTCTCCCTGCCACATCGCTCAATCGCCTGCAGTCCATCCAAAACTCAGCAGCAAGAGTCCTCACACACACCAAGCGCACTGCTCACATCACTCCTGTTTTACAGCAACTGCATTGGTTGCCAGTTATCGCTCGGATCAAATACAAAATCTTGCTTTTAACCTATAAAGCTCTTCATGGTCTCGCCCCTTCCCATCTCTGTGAGCTAATTCATTTGTACTGTCCCTCCCGCTCCCTCAGATCTTCTGTCTGTGGACTTCTGACTGTTCCACATTTTAAACTGGCATCTATGGGTGGCAGATCATTCAGTGTTGCTGCTCCTAAACCTTGGAGCTTGTTACCACAATCGCTTCGTGACTGTTCCACTCTCTCTTCCTTCAACGCTAACCTGAAAACTTTTCTCTTTACCTCACACTACTCTTCCTAGTGTGGCTTTTTTTTGGTAACTCCTGTGTAAAGCGTCCTTGGATTTGTGAAAGGCACTATATAAATTGAACTTATTATTATTATTATTATTATTATTATTATTATTATTGTGTAATGTGCAGTGTATAGTGTAATGCGTAGTGTAATATGTAGTGTATAGTGTGTAATGTGCAGTGTATAGTATGTAATGTGTAGTTTGTAGTGTAATGTGTATAGTGTGTAATGTGTAATATGTAGTGTAATATGTAGTGTATAGTGTGTATTGCATAGTGTGTCATGAATCATCATCATCATCATCATTATGCAGTCCGTCGAAACAGTGACGACTGTTTCATTTCGATCCAGTGAGGGAAAGTTTGTCCTGCCAACTCTGCTTGTTCCCAGCCAGTTGTTACCAATTTTTAGTATCAATGTCTAGTTGTTTCAAATTACGTTTGACTGTGTCTTTGAACTTTAGACTAAGTCTTTCCTTACTTCTGGTGCCACCATCCAGTTGTGAATAGAGGAGTTGCCTCGGCAGTCTTGTCCCTTCCATCCTTTCAACATGTTTGAGTCATCTAAGATTCTTTTGCATCAAGATCTCTTCTATGAACTATAGACGGCCATGCCTTAGGGTATCTGAATTCCTGATTTTATCCTTCCATGTAATATTCATAATCTATCTCAAGTGCCTTATCATGTAGGCATGGAGTTTTTTAACCCGTGAGCCGTACATAGTCCATGTTCCTGCACCACAGAGAAGGGTGGGCAACACCACTGCCCTATACACCTTAAATTTCACTGCAATTGATACACTAATTTTTCCACAGTTGCTCTTGAAGCTTGCCAAAAGCAGCACCAGAGGTGGACAAAGTACCCAAGTTTATTGCTTAAATCAAAGTACAGATCCCACTGGTTAAATATTACTCTGATACAAGTGAAAGTTGTCCAGTCAAATTTTTACTTAAGTCAATGTACTAAAGTACTTGCTTTTAAAAATACTTAAGTACTAAAAGTACATTTTCTGTCAACGCATTGTTGTATTATTGCCACAACGCTTACAAAACCTAATGCCTCTGAAGCAACCGACTGGATTTACTGACGACCTTGTAGAACCTGTAGAGCTGAAGATTATGCTGAAACATATTTCTGAAAGGACTTCAGATAAGTTAATGTTATTCATGTTAGAATAACTCCATTTTTACATGCTAACTAACAGTGTCCAAGTTAACTAGCTATATGTGAACGTTAGCTGTGGACAAGGCGGTAGCAACTTGGCGGGCAAATCCATAGAAAGTCATTTGACTAACTAGACTGCACAGCTATTGCAATGTTATTGCTAGCTCTAAAAAACACAGACAACTTCATTCCAAGCTTTGTCTTGGGATAAAACTTTTACAGACCTCAATATGTTTCCGCAGGTCAGACGGCGAGTTTTTGTAGTCCGTGATGTGGTTCATTTTAGGCAAACAAAGCAAACATCACACATCACATTATCTCTAGCCGCTTTATCCTTCTACAGGGTCGCAGGCAAGCTGGAGCCTATCCCAGCTGACTACGGGCGAAAGGCGGGGTACACCCTGGACAAGTCGCCAGGTCATCACAGGGCTGACACATAGACACAGACAACCATTCACACTCACATTGACACCTACGGTCAATTTAGAGTCACCAGTTAACCTAACCTGCATGTCTTTGGACAGTGGGGGAAACCGGAGCACCCGGAGGAAACCCACGCGGACACGGGGAGAACATGCAAACTCCACACAGAAAGGCCCTCGCCGGCCCCGGGGCTCGAACCCAGGACCTTCTTGCTGTGAGGCGACAGTGCTAACCACTACACCACCGTGCCGCCCCCAAAGCAAACATTTAAAATGAAATGAATCTTTAATCCTTTCAAAAAACTGAAACATGGGTTCTAGGTATGGCCATGGGTACATGTATTCTCCAGAAGTACCACCTCCTTCCATTCTGCCATCAACTGATCGTGTTCAAATAATACTGCTGGGAAATTTACCTTGATTTTATACAGTCTATGGATGTGACCTGACCCTAGTGATTACTGATAGGCTGTCTCAGTGTCACCTGCAAAAAACAATCATGTTTTATAAAAGAAAACAAAAAACATCCACTTTCAAAGCTGCTTCATAGTAATGAGTAACGAGGACCTTGATAGAAATGTAGTAGAGTGAAAAGTACGATATTTGTCTTTCTAATGTAGTGAAGTTAAAGTCATAAGTTTCCAAAAATATTAATGCTCAAGTAAAGTACAGATACTCAAAAAGTGTACTTAAGTACAGTACTCAAGTAAATGTACTTCATTACTGTCCACCTCTGAGCAGCACTTGCTTTGCCCAACCTGCAGGTGATTTCCTCATCTAGCCTACCAGACTCTGAGATGGTGCTTCCTAAGTATGTAAAATTTTTACATTGCTTAAGGTCATCATTATCAATTTTAATTGCTGTGTCAGAGTGACAATAATGTTGTTTATTGCAGATTGGTAAAGAGATTCTGTTTTCTTGATGTTGATCTTCAAGGTGAACTGAGCAACTGCCCTTGCAAACCTGTGTTAGGGTTTTGCTGGGATTTGAACCTGGTTCACTGGTGTGATAATCCAGCAAACCCCCACTAGGCCACCACGGGATGACTCAAGTGCAGAGGCGTGAGGCGGAAGTAGAAAAGTATCAAAAAGTTTATTTACAATATGTACAATCCACGGCAAAAAACAAAAGTAATCCAAAAGCTCAGAAGATAAAGGAAAAATAAAAAATATCCAAAAGTTCAAAGTCCAAAAATAAGAAAAGAAAAGGCAAAAATGCAAATGCTCAGAAGATCTCAAAAATGGTACAAACAAAATTCAAAAAGGTCCAAAAAGAAAGCAAAGTACAAAAACCACAAAGACACAGGCAAGGAACATGGAACAGAGGGAACTAGCACTAACAGGCATAGCATAGGAAAAAGACTCTGTGATAAGGGAACAAACAGAGGGGTATTTATACACACACTAATTAAGGAACAGGGCGGGGCAGGAAACAGGAAATGAAGACAAACGCAAAAACACAGTGGCGGCCTCTAGAGGCCAAAACAAACATGACAAGATGGAAATAACAGCGGCCTCTAGAGGCCAAAACAGTCCCAGTCCTAACAGGACCCCCCAGGAGCGTCTCCTGATGTTCCCAGGGCGATCCGGATGGGCCGAATGGAAGTCCCGGCATAGTCTTTTATCTAGAATGTCCCGGATGGGGACCCAACAGCGTTCCTCAGGGCCATAGCCCTCCCAATCTACTAGATATTGAAGCCCGCCGCGGACCTGGCGGGAGTCAAGCAGGCAATGCATGGTGAACACAGTCTGACCCTGGAAGATGCGGGGGGGTGGGGGGTTCCTAGGGGCAGGGGCATACGTGGACGTCAGTACGGGCCGCAACAGGGAAACATGGAATGTGGGGTTGATCCTCAGAGTCCGGGGCAACTGGAGCCGGTAGGCGACAGGGTTCACCCTGTGCACCACCTTGAAGGGGCCAATGTAGCGAGGAGCAAGCTTGCAGTTCTCCACCCGCAGTGGAAGGTCCTTAGTGGACAGCCAAACCCGCTGCCCAGGGCGGAAAGCATGGGCAGGTCTTCTATGGCGGTTGGCCTGAGTCTGGTTGGTTCTGGAGGTCTGGATGAGGGTATTCCTGACCTTGCTCCAGGTCTTGCGACACCGTCTCACATATTGGTTGACCGAGGGCACCCCCACGTCCTCCTCCTGGTGTGGGAACAGAGGTGGCTGGAACCCGAATTGGCACTGGAATGGCGGCAGCTTGGTGGCCAATGACTGCAGGGTGTTGTGGGCGTACTCTGCCCATGGCAGCCAGGTGCTCCACGATGTCGGGTTATCCATAGCCAGGCCTCGCAGGGTGGTTTCCAGGTCCTGGTTGAGCCTCTCCGTCTGACCATTGGACTGTGGGTGAAACCCAGAGGAGAGGCTGGCAGTGGCTCCGATGACCTTGCAGAACCCGTGCCACACTCGGGAGGAGAACTGGGGCCCTCGGTCTGAGACGATGTCCTGCGGGAGACCAAAGACTCGGAAGACATGAGTGAATAATAGCTTAGCAGTTTCAAGAGCAGAAGGGAGCTTGCACAGTGGTAAAAAGCGGCAGGCCTTGGAGAATCTGTCAACTATGACCAATATGACAGTGTTACCTTGTGACTCGGGGAGACCCGTGATGAAGTCAACTGCCACGTGGGACCAGGGACGCCGGGGAATGGTCAGAGGATGCAGGAGACCCTGGGGGTGCTGTCGTGGGTTCTTGCTTCTGGTGCACACTTTGCAGGAAAGGACAAAAGACCTCACTTCCTTCTCCATGCTAGGCCACCAGAAGTGCCTTCTCAAAAAGTCCAGGGTCCTTCAAGCTCCTGGGTGGGCAGTGAGAGGGGACGAGTGACCCCACTGGAGAACCTTGGCCCGGGCTTGATGTGGGACGTACAAGAGGCCCGGTGGCCCCGTCCCAGGACCGGGGTCCTGGCGTTGGGCTCGTCGGACGGCCTCCTCAATACCCCAGCGGACAGGGGCCACAATCCGGGACACCGGGATAATAGGCCCGACTTCACTCTCCCTGTTAGTGGCAGAGAACAGCCTGGACAGTGCGTCAGGTTTGGTGTTCTTGGAGCTGGGGCGGTACGATAGGGTGAAGTCAAACCGACTGAAAAACAGGGCCCACCAAGCCTGTCGTGGGTTCAGTCTCTTGGCTTGCTGGAGGTACTCCAGGTTCTTGTGGTCCGTCCAAACCAGGAATGGATGTTGCGCTCCCTCCAGCCAGTGCCTCCACTCCTCAAGGGCCAGTTTGACTGCTAGCAGTTCTCGATCCCCCACATCGTACCAGGACTCCGCAGGACTCAGGCGGTGGGAGAAGTATGCGCAGGGGTGCAGCTTTCCTTCCGAACGTTGAGAGAGCACCGCGCCGACACCACTGTCCAAGGCGTCCACCTCCACGATGAATAGTTGGGAGGTGTCCGGGAGGACCAGAATGGGTGCCATGCAGAAGCGGTGCTTGAGGTCTTTGAATGCCTTTTCCGCCTGAGGAGACCAGACATAAGATCCACCTGTCCCTTTGGTGAGGTCCGACATGGGTGCTGCTACAGAACTAAAGTTCCTGATAAACTTGCGGTAGAAGTTAGCAAATCCTAAGAACTGCTGAACCTCTTTGACGGACTTGGGAGTGGGCCATTCCCGGACGGCCAGGGTCTTGGCAGGGTCCATTTGGAGTTGGCCTGTCTGTACAATAAAACCCAGAAAGGAGACCTCGGAAACATGAAATTCGCATTTCTGGGCCTTAGTGAACAGATTGTTCTGTAGCAGCCTCTGGAGAACCTGGCGGACATGGTGGCAGTGCTCCTGCACGGTCTTGGAAAAGATAAGGATGTCATCGAGGTAGACAAAAACGTACAGGTTAATCATGTCCCTCAAGACGTCGTTGATTAGGGCCTGAAAAACAGCTGGTGCGTTGGTGAGTCCGAAGGGCATCACCTGGTATTCGTAGTGCCCAGACAGGGTGTTAAAGGCAGCCTTCCACTCATCTCCCTGTCGGATACGGATGAGGTGGTATGTGTTCCGTAGGTCCAACTTGGTGAAGATGGTGGCGCCTTGGAGCAGGTCGAATGCTGTGGACATCAGCAGAAGGGGATATCGGTTGTGCACAGTGATCTTGTTCAGGCCCCTGTAGTCAATACATGGTCGGAGCCCCCCATCCTTCTTGCCGACAAAGAAGAAGCCGGCACCAGCAGGTGAGGTGGAGGGTCAAATGAACCCAGAGACCAGGGCGTCTTTGAGGTATTCCTCCATGGCCTTGCGTTCTGGCTGAGAGAGGGAAAACAGTCTGCCACGAGGAGGGGTAGTCCCAGGGAGCAAGTTGATGGCACAGTCATAGGCCCAGTGCGGAGGAAGAACGGCGGCCCTGCTTTTGCTGAATACCTCCTTCAAATCCCAGTACTCTGTGGGAACTTGAGATAGCTCGGTGAGATCAGGGGGCTCGGCAGGAGACACAGGAGAGCTAGAGAGCAGACAAGAGGCATGGCATGCAGGGCCCCATTCCACAACCTGGCTTGTTACCCAATCTATGCGAGGGTTGTGGCGGGTAAGCCAAGGAAGGCCTAGAATCACTGGGAACTCTGGTGAAGGAATCAGGTGCAGGGATATTTCTTCCTTGTGACCTTGAGACTGGAGCAAGACTGGAGAAGTTACTTGGGTGACTCTTCCATCACCTAAGGCTTGGCCATCCAGGGCAGACACAGACAGTGGGACTTCAAGAGGTGCAGTCGGGACATTGATACTTTGGGCGAAGTGAACATCCATAAAGTTTCCAGCCGCCCCGGAGTCTAAGAAGGCTTGACAAGAGTGGATGGACTCACCCCAGGAGATGGAGACCGGGATGTAAACTCCTTGGCCAGGAAGTTCAGGAGAGAGGGTAGGCCCCGTCACAACCCTCCCTCAGCTGGACGGGGCGGTCCTTTTCCCGAGAGTTCGGGACATGATGCTCGGAAGTGACCAGGCTTGCCACAGTAGATGCAGCACTTGTCCCTCCTTCTGCGCTCCCTCTCAGATGTGGAGAGGTGAGTACGACCCACTTGCATGGGTTCTGGACAGTCACTGGAGGAGGTAGACGGGCTCCAGGTAGAGGCAGGGATGCCGGGGAGGCTCAGGACTTGGCGGCATTCTCTCATCCTGTTGTCCAGACAAGTAGAATGTGAGATCAGTGTTTCAAGGTCACTAGGGCATCCAATAGAAGCCAGACCGTCTTTGATGGGGTCAGACAGACCATGGTGGAAGGCTGACACCAGGACACTCTCATTCCATCCACTTACTGCTGCGAGCGTCCGGAATGAGATGGCGCTTCCCCCTTGCCGGATGGACATGAGCTTTCTGGCTGCGTCTTTACTGATGTCTGCTTGATCAAAGACACGAAGCATCTCCTCAGTAAACAGCTGGAAATCAGAGCACTCGGGTCCCTGTCTCTGCCAGATAGCAGTGGCCCAGGCCCACGCCTTACCAGCTAACAAGGTTATCACAAAGGCAATCTTGCGGCGATCCGTAGTGTAGGTGGTAGGCTGAAGCTCAAAGGTGAGTTGGCACTGGGTAAGGAACTCTCGACACTCACTGTGCTTGCCGTCATACCTCTGTGGTGCAGGAAGGCTGGGTTCGCGATGAAGAAGGCAGCATGGCAGGAGGCACTGGAGCAGGAGCGGATGGTGGAGCAGGAGCAGAATCAGGCGGAGGAGATGGGGGCAGGGAAGTCAGCTGTGCCAGGGTTTTCCCAATCTGCTGAAGCAGTACCTCGTGGTGAGCAAGGGTCTCACGTTGGCTTGCGAGAGTCCGTCCATGAGTGTCCATGGTGGATCCGAGGCCATCATTCCCTGAAGGTTGGCCGGGTAGACAGATGAAGAAGCCTCTGCTGAGTCGGTCATGACGGAATCTTTCTGTTAGGGTTTTGTTGGGATTCGAACCTGGTTCGCTGGTGTGATAATCCAGCAAACCCCCACTAGGCCACCACGGGATGACTCAAGTGCAGAGGCGTGAGGCGGAAGTAGAAAAGTATCAAAAAGTTTATTTACAATATGTACAATCCACAGCAAAAGACAAAAGTAATCCAAAAGCTCAGAAGATAAAGGGAAAATAAAAAATATCCAAAAGTTCAAAGTCCAAAAATAAGAAAAGAAAAGGCAAAAATGCAAATGCTCAGAAGATCTCAAAAATGGTACAAACAAAATTCAAAAAGGTCCAAAAAGAAAGCAAAGTACAAAAACCACAAAGACACAGGCAAGGAACATGGAACAGAGGGAACTAGCACTAACAGGCATAGCATAGGAAAAAGACTCCGTGACAAGGGAACAAACAGAGGGGTATTTATACACACACACTAATTAAGGAACAGGGCGGGGCAGGAAACAGGAAATGAAGACAAACACAAAAACACAGTGGCGGCCTCTAGAGGCCAAAACAAACATGACAAGATGGAAATAACAGCGGCCTCTAGAGGCCAAAACAGTCCCAGTCCTAACAACCTGTCCATAAGCCTCTGGATAGCGGCTGCACTGAGCACTACTATGGCACAATAGGGTGGTCCCCAAAAACAAACTTTAACTTCTTAAAGGTGCTACTTCATTTTCTTGTTCCACTTGGGGAAAAAATAAATTGGGTAAAATTTCAAGTGATTTGATTAATATTAACCACTGCCACATGAGCCCTGTTTTTTGCATGCCAGGTGGATGGCACATGTCATCTATGCAATCAAGATGTTTTTGTTTAGAAACCAGTTTCAGTTATCTACTGAGGAACTCTCTGGCCTGAAACGCTTCACAGCTTTCACTGGAGCACTGTATGTCAAGGCCTGGTTCAGTGCTCCATCTGCAATCGCTGCTCCAGCTGGTGATTTGTCATTCCTGAAGGGACTGGTCTCCTATCCTGATTCTGATATTGCGAAAGCCACCAGCAAGAAGTTTGCCAGACACCTCTGGTATCTGAGTGAGGACCTAGCTGGACTTGCCCTATTTGACAGCAGCATCACAGATGATGAAAAGCGTGGGATTGTGGCTGCTCTGAAAGACGAAGCGGATGATGATCATCAGCCACGTGCAACAGTGGACACAGAGGCGAAGGAAGCCGTTGCAAACAACACTGTGGCAGATTTTGTTACATCTGCCTTTGGTCACATTTTTGAGGCATTCAACATTGACACCAACTTCCTCGTCAAGGACCCTTCAGAGTGGGAGGAGGACCCATCATTCCAGTCATCAAAGAAGGCCCTGCATGGTATTGCTGTGGTCAATGACTTTGCTGAGAGAGGAGTGGCACTAATCTCATCTCATCTCATCTCATTATCTCTAGCCGCTTTATCCTTCTACAGGGTCGCAGGCAAGCTGGAGCCTATCCCAGCTGACTACGGGCGAAAGGCGGGGTACACCCTGGACAAGTCGCCAGGTCATCACAGGGCTGACACATAGACACAGACAACCATTCACACTCACATTCACACCTACGGTCAATTTAGAGTCACCAGTTAACCTAACCTGCATGTCTTTGGACTGTGGGGGAAACCGGAGCACCCGGAGGAAACCCACGCGGACACGGGGAGAACATGCAAACTCCACACAGAAAGGCCCTCGCCGGCCCCGGGGCTCGAACCCAGGACCTTCTTGCTGTGAGGCGACAGCGCTAACCACTACACCACCGTGCCGCCTATGTGGCACTAATCCAGGACTATAATCAAATCCTGACAAAAGATGAGCAGCAGTGGCAATACCTGTTGCAAGTAGTGGAATGGCATCGGCGTCAGTTCCCGGAAGCCAAGAAATTGTAACAAAACACCACCCATTATGACTGTTTGATCTAAACAAATATGTGAACAGTGGCACACAATATTGTTTTTATTTGTCTTGGACTCCTGTTTGTCATTTTTCAATATGTATTGCTTAGGTGAACATGCACATTGCTTTTTGTTGGTTTTCGCAAATATGCTCAAATAGTACAAATTTCAACCCGTGCCTGGCAGTGGTTAGAATAGTCGTATCAAAATAAAATTTTGCACAAAATGTTTTCTCAGCAAGCCGAACAACTTAGTGAGGAAGCACCTTAAGAAAGTCAAATTTTTATTTTTGGCATATATTTGAGGACCACCCTAATGGCACAATCAGCAAAGAGCAATTCTCTCACTACCACTTTTAATGTTTTAGTTCTAGCTTCAAAGTGCGCTACATTGAAGAGATCTGCCTTATGGTGTGTTTGTATGTAGACTCTCATCAAAAGCTACTTCCAGCATGGCTGAGAGGTATACTGAGAAGAGAGTTGGGGCCAGCACACAGCTTTGTTTCATTCCAGCTGTAATTCCAAACTCTTTGGATCGAGAGTTGCTCATCAATACATGTGCCTGCAGGTTGGTATGTAATGCACAAATAATGCTGATAAACTTGTTGTCAGAGTGCAGGCGCTTACGGATGTATGTGCAGAGGAGACTGGGGAAGAAGACTGTAGATGAAGCTAAAACGAGAGACTGGAAGCGAGGTCAGGAAACAACCGAGGGTCGGGCGATCGGCAAACAACGTGGTATAGTCGAGACAAAGAGCGTAAACGAAATAAGGCAAGCAAAGGTCAGAAAATCGAGAGATAGACAGAAAATACAAGGCTTGGCATGGACTAGATGAAACAGAACAATACTTCACAATGGAGTAGTGTGAGAGAGTGGCTTAAGTAGAGGAAGAGCTAATTAGTGAGATGCGTGGCAGCTGTAATTAATATTCTGGTGACAGAGGGCACTGTGGTTCTTGGGGTTTGTAGTTCTGAGTGTCCATGTTTGTAGTTTATGTGTTCTCAGCAGACTTACTGACACAACCCCCTGTCAGTATAGTATAGTGCAGCCTTTCTCAACCGGGGTGCCGTCTGGCTTCGTTAGGGGTGCTGTCAAAAAATTATATATTCTAACATTGAAATAAATAAAATGAATTAAAATTCCAAAAAATGATAGTTACACTAATGCAGATCATCGCCACCTCATGCATCATCAAAATTTGTCTCATGGCCCCCTTTCCCATGTCACAACGTCACTGCCGGGGTCAGCGTATGGTCAGCGTGACTGCATATATTTTATATGGGGGTGCCTTGAGAATTTGCATACTTCTGAAGGGTGGCGTGACTGAAAAAAGGTTGAGAAATGCTGGTGTAGTGTACAGTGTCACATGTAGTATGTAGTGTATAATGTATAGTGTAGAGTGTAGTGTGTGGTGTAGTGCAATGTGTAGGGTGTAGTGTGTAGTGTATCACATGTAGTGTGTAGTGTAGTGTAGAGTACTGTGTGTAGTATGTACTGTATAGTGTATAGTGTAGTGTGGAGTGTGGAGTGTAATGTGTAGTATGTAATGTCTAGTGTGTAATGTGATGTGTAGTGTATCGCGTGTAGTGTAGTGTATAGTGTAATCTGTAGTGTAGTGTATAGTGTGTAATGTATAGTGTGTAGTGCATAGTGCATTGTGTGCAGTGTAATTTGTAGTGTGTAGTGTAATGTGTAGTGTTTTGTGTATAGTGTGTTATGTGTAGTGTGTAGTGTATCACATGTAGTGTAATGTGTATAGCCATTGGACCACATAGAGACTTGATCACAACAGTCAAAAGAAGAAAACTAACATGGTTTGGCCATGTCACCAGAAGCTCTGGCCTAGCAAAAACAGTGCTACAAGGAACAGTAAATGGCAGCAGAAAGAGGGGACAACAAAAGAAGCGATGGCAGGACAAAATAAAAGAGTAGACAGGTCACGACTTTGTAGCAGCACAGAGGCTGGCTGAAAACAGGTCAAGGTGGAGGAAACTGGTTGCAAACTCATGGTGCCCCAAGGGCCCCAGGTTAAGGGACAGGTGAGGTGAGGTGATGTGAGGTATAGTGTGGAGTGGAGTGTGGAGTGTATAGTGTGGAGTGGAGTGTGGAGTGTACAGTGGTGCTTGAAAGTTTGTGAACCCTTTAGAATTTTCTATATTTCTGCATAAATATGACCTAAAACATCATCAGATTTTCACACAAGTCCTAAAAGTAGATAAAGAGAACCCGGTTAAACAAATGAGACAAAAATATTATACTTGGTCATTTGTTTATTGAGGAAAATGATCCAATATTACATATCTGTGAGTGGCAAAAGTATGTGAACCTCTAGGATTAGCAGTTAATTTGAAGGTGAAATTAGAGTCAGGTGTTTTCAATCAATGGGATGACAATCAGGTGTGAGTGGGCACCCTGTTTTATTTAAAGAACAGGGATCTATCAAAGTCTGATCTTCATAACATGTTTGTGTAAGTGTATCATGGCACGAACAAAGGAGATTTCTGAGGATCTCAGAAAAAGCATTGTTGATGCTCTTCAGGCTGGAAAAGGTTACAAAACCATCTCTAAAGAGTTTGGACTCCACCAATCCACAGTCAGACAGATTGTGTACAAATGGAGGAAATTCAAGACCATTGTTACCCTCCCCAGGAGTGGTCGACCAATTAAGATCACTCCAAGAGCAAGGGGTGTAATAGTCGGCAAGGTCACAAAGGACCCCAGGCAGAGTGCGAAATATGGGGGGGTGCGGGGGGGTCCGACCCTCCCGATTAACCCATGAGACCCCCTGAAAGCCTCAAATGCTAAATTGTGGGGGGGTCTCAAATTTCGTTAAAATAAATAAAATAAAATTATAATAGTACATATTATTGTTACTAATGGTCATTAAAATGTTTTCTAAGCTCACAATGCCATAGGCCTATTCAGAATTCAATCACTGGCCAAGCGAGCCAGCTGTCTAGTGCCCGTATGTAAATTAGCCATGCGCTGAGGTGCACGCGCCAAACAGATGATAGAGGTAATAGAGTTGAGTTGAGTACCGTATTGAAAATGGCTAGCAAGCGAAAGCTACAGAGTGTATCACTAGCACACTTTGGCCTCTCTTCATCCTGGAAACCAGGACGGCAACCACAAGAAGTTGAGCCAAGGCATATTTGGTCTATTCTAACTTAAGGTAAGAGGCTAATTTTCAATCTTTGCAGTGACTGAACTGTGATAGATCTGATTGTGGGCCTTGTGGTTGGTTGAAGCAGCTTAGCCTTGTAGTCGGAGAAGTGGGGTGGTTGTGCATTGGCCTGTGTGTGCGTTGGCCTGTGTGTGTGCGTGAGTGTGTGTGTGTGCGAGAGAGAGAGAGAGAGAGAGAGAGAGGAGAGAGAAAGAGCGCACCCGCCATGGTGCTGTGTGGCTTGTTGTAGGCTGTCTGTAGCATCCACTGTGGTGTTTTTTTTTTCACCTTGAGTTTGTATTTGCACAAAGACGTATCTATCTAAATGATCGTAATTGCTAAATGGATGGTTAAATAGTGTCATACAATTGGTCACACTGCAGGCTTTCAAGTGCACCGGTTGCGTGACGAAACCTTTATCATTTATTCAGTCGCTTTTGTAAACGCGCCAAGATAGGTAGCATTTGTTATTGCGTCTGCACTGTAATATAGGCCTACAAATTTGCATTGAAGAAAAAATTTTTTGCGCAAAAATTCGGAGATGGGGACCCCCCCGAATATCGATGGGTATTTCGCACACTGACCCCAGGGTAACTTCTAAGCAACTGAAGGCCTCTCTCACATTGGCTAGTGTTAATGTTCATGAGTTCACCATCAGGAGAACACTGAACAACAATGGTGTGCATGGCAGGGTTGCAAGGAGAAAGCCACTGCTCTCCAAAAAGAACATTGCTGCTCGTCTGCAGTTTGCTAAAGATCACATGGACAAGCCAGAAGGCTATTGAAAAAAATGTTTTGTGGATGGATGAGACCAAAATAGAACTTTTTGGTTTAAATGAGAAGCGTTATGTTTGGAGAAAGGAAAACACTGCATTCCAGCATAAGAACCTTATCCCATCTGTGAAACATGGTGGTGATAGGATCATGGTTTGGGCCTGTTTTGCTGCATCTGGGCCAGGACGGCTTGCCATCATTGATGGAACAATGAATTCTGAATTATACCGGTGAATTCTAAAGGAAAATGTCAGGACATCTGTCCATGAACTGAATCTCAAGAGAAGGTGGGTCATGCAGCAAGACAACGACCCTAAGCACACAAGTCGTTCTACCAAAGAATGGTTAAAGAAGAATAAAGTGAATGTTTTGGAATGGCCAAGTCAAAGTCCTGACCTTAATCCAATGGAAATGTTGTGGAAGGACCTGAAGCGAGCAGTTCATGTGAGGAAACCCACCAACATCCCAGAGTTGAAGCTGTTCTGTATGGAGGAACGGGCTAAAATTCCTCCAAGCCGGTGTGCAGGACTGATTAACAGTTACCGCAAACATTTAGTTGCAGTTATTGCTGCACAAGGGGGTCACACCAGATACTGAAAGCAAAGGTTCACATACTTTTGCCATGCACAGATATGTAATCTCATCTCATCTCATTATCTGTAGCCGCTTTATCCTGTTCTACAGGGTCGCAGGCAAGCTGGAGCCTATCCCAGCTGACTACGGGTGAAAGGCGGGGTACACCCTGGACAAGTCGCCAGATCATCACAGGGCTGACACATAGACACAGACAACCATTCACACTCACATTCACACCTACGCTCAATTTAGAGTCACCAGTTAACCTAACCTGCATGTCTTTGGACTGTGGGGGAAACCGGAGCACCCGGAGGAAACCCACGCGGACACGGGGAGAACATGCAAACTCCACACAGAAAGGCCCTCACCGGCCACGGGGCTCGAACCCGGACCTTCTTGCTGTGAGGCAACAGTGCTAACCACTACACCACCGTGCCGCCCCAGATATGTAATATTGGATCATTTTCCTCAATAAATAAATGACCAAGTTTAATATTTTTGTCTCATTTGTTTAACTGGGTTCTCTTTATCTACTTTTAGGACTTGTGTGAAAATCTGATGATGTTTTAGGTCATATTTATGCAGAAATATAGAAAATTCTAAAGCGTTCACAAACTTTCAAGCACCACTGTATAATGTGTAGTGTTTAGTGTATCATGTGTAATGTGTAATTTATAGTGTGTACTGTGAAGTGTAGTGTATTGTATGTAGTGTGTAGTTTAGTGTATAGTGTGCAATGTATCGTGTGTAGTGTGTAATGTATTGCATGTAATGTGTAGTGTGTCATGTAATGTGTAGTGTATAGTGTATCATGTGTAGTGTAATGTGTAGTATAATTTGTAGTGTGTAATGTATAGTGTGTATTGTATCATGTGTAGTGTAATGTAATGTGTAGTGTGTCATGTAGTCTGTCATGTTATTTGCATTGTGTAGTGTGTAGTGTTGTGTAGTGTAATGTGTAGTGTATCATGTGTAGTGTATAGTGTGTAGTGTAATGTGTAGTGTGGAGTGTAATATGTAGTGTGGAGTGTAATGTATAGTGTGTCGTGTGTGTGTAGTGTAATGTAATGTGTAGTGTGTAGTGTAATATATAGTGTGGAGTGTAATGTGTAGTGTGTCGTGTGTGTGTAGTGTAATGTAATGTGTAGTGTGTAGTGTAATATATAGTGTGGAGTGTAATGTGTAGTGTGTCGTGTAGTGTATAGTGTGTCATGTAGTGTATTGTGTGTAGTGTGTCGTTTAATGTGTAGTGTAGTGTTTTGTTATTTGTAGTGTGTAGTATATCATGTGCAGTGTATAGTGTATCATGTGTAATGTAATGTGTAGTGTATAGTGTATCGTGTGTAGTGTAATGTGTAGTGTGTAGTGTATCGGCACTCTGCTCCTCCTACTCAAGCGAGTAGGACGCTTCTTTGCTTTGCTCCTGCTTTCTTGATCTTTATTTCTATACTTTACTTTCTCATTGAATTTCCACTATTTTTTTTCTCATTTTATTTTTCATCTTTATAAGCTTTTAATTTAATTTTAATTTAATTTCCACTTTTTTTTTCTTCATCTTTATAAGTTAGTTTTTAATACAAAATGCCAAGAAGCAAAAAATCCTGCAGAAAATGCATGGAACTAGAACAGAGGATTTCTATTCTGGAATCAAAGATTAATGCTCTGCCAAAGATGGATGAATTAAAAGTGATATCTCAGGAAAGGAGTACAGAAACAGTGGCTGAGAATGCAGAGATTGCACTCCGACAGACCGAGGACATTGTGGATGAATTCACCAATCAAGCTGGGCAAAATGTGAGTACAGAAAACTGGCAAATGATGGGTGGTAAGCCCAAAAATAAAAACAGAAGAGTAATTACTTCAACACCAGCTCGTTCTACAAATTACAATAGGATCTACAATCCTATGGAAAATCCACAGCTCATAAGGATTCAGAACAAATTTGAATGCCTCAGGGATGTGGAAGAGGACTTTTCAAGCGGACAAACACATAGTAAAAAGAGATCGCATCAAGATCGAAGAGCTGTGAGAAGAGGCAAAAAGCAGCTTGTAACACCACCTGATCCCACAACCCTTGTTCTTGGTGATTCCACTGTAAGACAATTAAAAGGTTATGGAATGATTATTTGCTGCCTTCCAAATGCATCCATCTCTGACACCAAAGACAGCATTTTGAAGCTCATGTCCGAGCATAAAACTATTAAACGTATTGTTGCGCATGTGGGAGCAAATGATGTTTTCAGAAAACAGCTGTTTGTCCAAAATTATTTCAGAAAACTTTTTTCTGAGCTCTATAAGACTGGAATACAATCTTTTATCAGTGGCCCACTTCCTGCGAGAGGAAGTTTTGCTTTTTCTCGACTTTTCAGTCTTAACACCTGGCTTGGAAAAACTTGTTCTTCATTTGGTATGAACTTCATAGACAATTTTAACCTTTTCTGGAATCGCAGAGAATTTTACAAGCCAAATAGCACTGAACTCAGCTGGATTGGAGCCAAAGTCTTAGTAGACCATTACAGACTTGCAATCTTTTCTCAGCCAGCACCGAGGAAAACAGTTGATAAGATGTCGCAGACTGACATAGTTACAAAGCCTAAACAATCATCTTTGCAAGTCGTCATCAAGGACACACAAACATCTGATTTGCAAGACTCCCAACATTCAAGGACAGACGACTCCACTTCCCCTCGGATGGATTTCCCAAATAGCATGAAAAAATTGCTCCCAATGGCTACACTCTCTTTTTCCAGCCCAAATCTGTCACGACAAGCAGTGTACCCAGTTCACCCAGGACTTTCAGCTGGCTACAAATCTTTTTCACCATCCAAAAGATACATGTCATCTCCAATCCTTTCACCCTCAAACCAAATGGAACATTTAGAAAGTCTTGTTTGATGTACTCTGGGTCCCTGCAAATGGGTGTAGTGTTGAAAACCAGCTGGGACCCAATGTGCCTATGCCACTCTCTATTCCTGTGTTGATAAAAAACAGAAAACATAGAGCACATTTAACCCAGGGGGTAAACCAATCTAATCTCCTTCCTGTTTTAAAACAACATCAGAGTGCAAAAGCAGATACTACTTCTAGACTTTCTGTAAAGCTAGCTCTTCTGAATGTTAGATCACTTTTAAACAAGTCATTTTTAATTAATGATCTTATTTGCAAACACAATCTTGATTTTTTGCTTCTAACTGAAACCTGGCTGGATCAAGCAAATAGTGCTACCACCCTTATCGAAGCAGCTCCCCCAAATTTTAATTTTTTGAATGTTACCCGACAAGGGAAAGGTGGAGGGATCGCAAATATATTCAAAGTCTCTTTTCAATGTAAACAGTCCTCACTTGGTGATTTTATGTCCTTTGAACACTTATGTGCACTTGTTACATGCTCTCCTAACATATTATTATTAACTATTTACAGGCCTCCGAGACATTCAGCCAAAGTCTTTCTTGAAGAGTTTGGTGAACTGTTATCAGTCATTTGCTTAGAGTTTGACTGTCTTATTATATCTGGGGATTTTAACTTGTATGTAGATAATACTGATAACATTTATGCCAAAGAACTACTTGCAATTATTGACAACTTCAACCTAGTACAACATGTACAGGGGCTGACCCACTCTCGTGGTCATACCCTTGACCTCGTCATCACAAAGGGTCTTACTGTTTCTAATACTGTTGTTGACCTGGCCTCATCCGATCATTTCTGTGTTTTCTTTGATGTTTCTATGTCTCCTCACATTCAGAATAGCTCAACGACTATGGGTAGGAGAGTCATAAAAGACAACACATGTGCTCTCTTTGAGCAAGCTCTCTCTCAGAAATCAACCAAAATGTCAGACTCTGTAGATGATTTACTGGAATTTTTTAATTTAAATATGACCCAAATTATGGATGATATTGCTCCATTCAAAATCAAAAGAGTCAATGATAAGCAGAAAGCACCATGGAAGCAGCTAGTACCCGGCTGTTAAACTGCTAAAGAGAGAATGTAGAAAGACTGAAAGAAAATGGCGCAAATCTAAACTTCATATCCATTATCAAATCCATAGAGATGCTTTGTAATTATAATTATGAAATTCGTAAAGCAAGATAGTCTTTCTTCTCCAACATCATCAGCAGGAATATGAACAATGCCCGTGTGCTATTTTCAACAGTAGAGAAGCTAACTAATGCCCCACCACAATTAGCACCTGAACTTCTCTCAGTTAATAAATGCAATGAGTTTGCTTCCTTTTTCAAAGGTAAAATTGATAAAATACGGCAGAATATTGCTCATAATATATCTCAGTTGCAAAAAATTGAAAAACTGCAATCACCAATGACACAGATAGATAACTTCAACACAATGTCAGAATTTTGTTTAATTGATTATGAGACTCTTGAAAAAACTGTACAAAATCTCAGTTCCTCAACATCTGAATTGGACATTCTGCCCACCAACTTTTTTAAGTCTGTTCTTCATCTTATAATTACAGATGTGCTTCAAATTATAAATACATCCCTGGAGACTGGCGTTGTTCCTGTGTCCCTAAAAAAAGCCGTTGTAAAGCCCCTTCTTCAAAAAAATAATCTGGATCCTTCAGTATTAAATAACTACAGGCCAATATCAAATCTACCATTCATCGGGAAAATCCTGGAAAAAATTGTCTTCAATCAATTAACTGCCTTCTTGATAGCAAACAGCCATTTTGATAATTTTCAGTCAGGATTTTGTGCCAATCATAGCACTGAAACAGCGCTGATTAAAGTTATAAATGACATACATCTTAATATTGATGCAGGCAAAACATCGGTCCTGGTATTACTGGACCTCAGTGCAGCTTTTGATACTGTTGATCACAACATACTGCTATATCGACTTGAACACTGGGTTGGGTTGACTGGTAAAGTTATCAATTGGTTAAATTCATACTTAAAAGATAGAAGCTTCTCTGTTACCCTGGGAAATTGTTCCTCAACGTTAATGTCCTTGACCTGTGGTGTCCCCCAGGGGTCGATTCTTGGACCATTACTATTCAACCTTTATATGCTCCCACTTGGGCAAGTTATCAATAGAAATTCAATTTTGTATCACTGCTATGCAGATGACATCCAAATTTATTTTGCTCTATCACCTAATGATTATGCCCCCCTTGAATGTCTCTACCAGTGTATCGACCAACTCAACAACTGGGTGTCACAAAATTTTCTTCAGCTGAACACAGATAAAACAGAAGTAATTCTATTTGGAAAAAAGATGAAAGACTCAAGATTACCACTATTCTTGACACAAAAGGGATGAAAACTAAAGAAATGGTTAAAAATCTTGGTGTTTTCATTGACAGCGAGCTAAACTTTGACAGTCACATGAAAGCAATCACTAAAACAGCATTTTATCACCTAAAAAACATTTCCAAACTAAGAGGACTTATGTCAAAAAATGATCTGGAAAAACTAATACATGCCTTCATCTCTAGTAGGGTTGATTACTGCAATGGCCTTTTCACAGGCCTGCCAAAAAAGACCATCAAACGACTTCAGCTGGTTCAAAATGCAGCGGCTAGGGTTCTCACACGAACAAAAAGAACAGAGCACATTACTCCAATTCTAAGGTCCCTTCACTGGCTTCCAGTAAGCTACAGAATTGACTTTAAAGCATTGCTGCTGGTGTACAAATCTCTAAATGGTACAGGGCCCAATTACCTCTCTGATATGTTGCAGCAGTCTAACCCAATCAGATCTACCAGATCGCAGCAGCAAAATTTACTGTTAAAACCTGTTGTTAAAACAAAGTGTGGTGAAGCAGCTTTTAGCTACTATGCAGTGCAGCTATGGAACCAACTGCCAGAGGACATTAAAAATGCTCCTGCTGTTGGCAGCTTCAAATCTAGGTTAAAGACCAAACTGTTTTCAGATGCTTTCTGTTAAATAATTAATATTGTCTTCTTTTTTTATAATCTTTACTTTCTCTGCATGTTTTAAATTTGCTTTAATTTTAACTTTATTCTATTTTATTCTTTATTCTATTCTGCTGGTTTCTTTTTTTTCCTCCTCCTATTTCTACTTCATTTTATTATTTTATTTCTACTATTGTTTAATTCTTATTATTTTCTTTTAATTCTTTTAATTAATTGTTTTAGAATAAAAATAAAATTATTTTATGTAATTTTATTTCTCTATTGTTTACTGTTTTTGTTTTTACTTCTGTAAAGCACATTGAACTGCCACTGTGTATGAAATGTGCTATATAAATAAACTTGCCTTGCCTTGCCTATCGTGTGTAGTGTAATGTGTAGTGTGTAGTGTAGTGTAATGTGTAGTGTGTAGTGTAGTGTAATATGTGGTGTGGAGTATAATGTGTAGTGTGTAGTATGTAGTGTAATGTGTGTTGTGTATAGTGTGTAGTCTTTATACCTCCTTCGTATATGGAGCCCCACCCGGTCACCCAGCAGGGTGAGTTGACAGGGAATGACTGAGGAACTATTGGTAAATTCACAGGGTACACAATGTCTACACACACACACACACACACACACACACACACACACACACACACACACACACACACACACAGTCAAAATGCTGAGCTAATTACAACATGCTGATCCTAACAGTCTACATCACAATGTTAGACACACTCACACACACACACACACACACACACACACACACACACACACACACTCTGCTCACCCCCTATCCTTATGGTAGTCTGTGTGAGCAGCAGGGCGAGATCATAGTCTTTGGTTCGTTTTGAGTATCCGGGGTGTGTGCGTATCCACAGTACGTTGTAGCGATGACCGTGTGACACATCATTCAAGTTGACTGTACCGACCACAACCTTCCAATCAGCTTCCACTATCATGTTAAACCTCAGAGACAGAGACAGCAGTGCATTAAGGGAGTGAGACAGGTGTGTGTGTGTGTGTGTGTGTGTGTGTGTGTGTGTGTGTGTGTGTGTGTGTTACTCGATGAAGCAGTGGGCAGCGGTTATGATCCAGTTTGGTGTAATTATTGCCCCCCCACACACATGCTTGCCCCTCCACTGCAAACTGGCTTGCCACCCCCACTGATCTTGCTGAGCCACAGTCCCACCCACAATCCGTTCCAAGACCCCTGCTGGACCAGTGCAAGCAGAGAAAACACACACACATTGTTTATTACCATCTCTTGTCATGTAAACCAGGATGAAGTGATGATAATGAAGTGTCCACTACCTGAGGAAGTGTTGAGCGTTTGATTGACAGGAAGTTTAGGTATGTCTGAAGGTACTGACGTCAGGCTGCAGTTCCATTTCATGTCAAAGGGGGCGCTGCTGGCACTCATTTTCATTGGGAAAGACACAGACCTCACTAACAAGGAGAGAAAGACCAGATATCGACTCTGTCCCAAATCATTACTGCTCTCTAGTGCACTTCTATAATTATGTGTTGTACACAAAGGCAATTAAATTTTTAAAAAATTAGTATCATACTTTTCTTCCCTGTGCAAGTTTTTACCTGTAACAATGATGGTGATGATGATGATGATGATGATGAAGAATAGAATCACAGCTGTAATTAACACCAGGCGAGACGGACACGAAGGCCACAGTCTTAATCCACACACAGCTGGACAGGAAAACACCAGAATTGTGGATATACTGTTAATTAATTAATCAATCTATCTCGTTATTTCCCCGTTTGTTTGTTTGTTTGTTTGTTTGTTTGTTTGTTTGTTTGTTTGTGTACTCAGGGGAAGGCAATAAGGGAAAGTGGTGTAGTACCTGACTCTTTATCAGCAGCTCCTTTACACAGATCAGTGCCACCAACTGGGGAGTCGAGGTCAAGGTTAAAGGTCATCTGCTGAGGATGGAGGGATTCACCAGAGGAGTGAAGGTGAATTGTGGGCTGTGTTTTGAGAGCAGACTGAAGGGTGGAGCAGGAGGATGGAGGAGTGAGGATCGGAGTGGGGTTGAGAATGAGGCCATGGCTTTCTGGAGGAAGTGGGAGGGGCACTGATGTTATGACAGATGAATTCTGGGAGGCGGGGATTATGGACAGAGCTGACGGTGGTGTTAAAGCCCATGGAGGTGTTGAGTTTTGGGGCGAAGCTCTCTGTGGAGGTGGAGCTGTGAGTAGAGGTGGGGTTGTGGAAGGAGTCGAATCTGAAGCTGTTACTGAAGACAGAATTGTAAGAGAAGGGGGAGATATGGGCAGGGTCAGGTGTGTTTGTGGAGGCGGAGCTGTATTTACAGTCACAGTCATGGGTGAAATTATATTTTTTGGTGGAGCGACTTCTGGTACAGATAAATTTGAAGGCAAGGCTTGTTTTTGCGATGAAGCTTCAGTCTGAAGGAAGAAATAATTTATATGTATTAATATTTAATAACATTTAATAAAAAAGCAAAGATAAAAATGATATTTGTAGCTACAGATTTAAATATGCGGCACGGTGGTGTAGTGGTTAGTGCTGTCGCCTCACAGCAAGAAGGTCCGGGTTCGAGCCCCGTGGCCGGCGAGGGCCTTTCTGTGCGGAGTTTGCATGTTCTCCCCGTGTCCGCGTGGGTTTCCTCCGGGTGCTCCGGTTTCCCCCACAGTCCAAAGACATGCAGGTTAGGTTAACTGGTGACTCTAAATTGAGCGTAGGTGTGAATGTGAGTGTGAATGGTTGTCTGTGTCTATGTGTCAGCCCTGTGATGACCTGGCGACTTGTCCAGGGTGAACCCCGCCTTTCGCCCATAGTCAGCTGGGATAGGCTCCAGCTCGCCTGCGACCCTGTAGAACAGGATAAAGCGGCTACAGATAATGAGATGAGATGAGATTTAAATATATTATTCGGCATATCAGGTGAAAATTCAGTCCAAATTGCTTGAACCTGCTCTCAGTGAATTCAGAATTGAATGCAGAACAACAGACTTTTACAGAATTAAAATATCTTTATCTGTTCTTGAGATATTACAAATCAAAGATTGAAAAAATGGTTTAATTTTCAGAAAACTGCCGTAATATTCTGTATGAGGATCACATGGTCCAAAATGAGCCTCATTAACCAATGAGATCAAATGTTTTTTCTTCATAACTTCATTATTTTTCAAGATACTGTATTTACAGGGAAGTTGGCAGGACCGTAGATGGTTGTATACCGAATACAAATTGAAAAATTAATAAAAACAAATCTTGCAAATTAGTATTTAATTAGTATTAATTATGTTAATTAGGCAAAACATTAAATCGGTACACTTAATAAAAAAGTAATAAAAGATTATTTCTGGAGGTGGACAGTAATGAAGTACATTTACTTGAGTACGATCACTAGGGTCAGATCACATCAATAGACTATAAAATCAAGGTAAATTTCCCAGCAGTATTATTTGAACACGATCAGTTGATGGCAGAATGGAAGGAGGTGGTACTTCTGGAGAATACATGTACCCATGGCCATACCTAGAACCCATGTTTCAGTTTTCTGAAAGGATTAAAGATTCGTTTCATTTTAAACGTTTGCTTTGTTTACCTAAAATGAACCATATCACGGCCTACAAAAACTCGCCGTCTGACCTGCGGACATATTGAGGTCTGTAAACATTTTATTCCAAGAGAAAGCTTGCAATGAAGTTGTCTGTGTTTTTAGAGCTAGCGATAACGTTGCAATAGCTGTGCAGTCTAGTTAGTCAAATGACTTTCCATGGATTTGCCTGCCAAGTTGCTACCGCCTTGTCCACAGCTAACGTTAACACATAGCTAGTTAACTTGGACACTGTTAGTTAGCATGTAAAAACGGAATTACGCCAACATGAATAATGTTAACTTATTTGAAGTCCTTTCAGAAATATGTTTCAGCATAATCTTGCCAAATAAACAGAATGTAGAAATCTTTCTTTTCTAGTAGCGTTAGCTACCCAATATGATTTCGAGTTTGAAAAGAGTTTGCTAACATGTCAGGTGGAGCTTCAGCTCTACAGGTTCTACAAGGTCGTCAGTAAATCCAGTCGGTTGCTTCAGAGGCATTAGGTTTTGTAAGCGTTGTGGCAATAATACAACAATGCGTTGACAGAAAATGTACTTTTAGTATTTAAATATTTTAAAAGCAAGTGCTTCAGTACATTGACTTAAGTAAAAATTTGACTGGAAGGCTTTCACTTGTATCAGAGTAATATTTAACCAGTGGGATCTGTACTTTGATTTAAGTAATAAACTTGGGTACTTTGTCCACCTCTGGTTATTTCTAATCCCTTCTTTGTGCTCTGTAGGCTTTTGTATTTCTCAGTAGGGCCTACTAGTGTTTATATGAAAGAATATAAATGAGTATTTCAGTTAATATTCACAGCTTTCAAGGTGAACCTCGAAAAAACTGTGTGATCCACATCCAATAAACAATTCACATTAACTGGATTTAAATCGACACTTGCTTTTCTGACTTCCAGTTTTTTAAATCTCATTCCGACCACTAAGATCTCAATATTTTTCATCAACCCAACTGCAGTTATATTCTAAAATAGTTATTTATTTACAGGAATCAGTTTGATTTGTAAAAACAGGTGGGTAAAGCTATGAAAGCTCACTTCAAAGTCTCCCATGAATCATACAGTAGTGCTTGAAAGTTTGTGAACCCTTTAGAATTTTCGATATTTCTGCATAAATATGACCTAAAACAGGGGTGTCAAACCTGATCCATAAAGGGCCGTGTGGCTGCAGGTTTTCATTCCAGCCATGCAGCAGCACCCTGATTTGGCTTATTCAATCAACTGACACACCCACCCTTTAATCAAGGGTGGGTGTGGCTGCAAGTATTTGACTGTGTGAAGACAGTTCAGTTGATTGAATGAGCCAAGTCAGGTGTGCTGCTGCATGGCTGGAATGAAAACCTGCAGCCACACGGCCCTTTATGGATCAGGTTTGACACCCCTGACCTAAAACATCATCAGATTTTCACACAAGTCCTAAAAGTAGATAAAGAGAACCCAGTTAAACAAACGAGACAAAAATATTATACTTGGTCATTTATTTATTGAGGAAAATGATCCAATATTATATATCTGTGAGTGGCAAAAGTATGTGAACCTTTGCTTTCAGTATCTGGTGTGACCCCCTTGTGCAGCAATAACTGCAACTAAACGTTTGCGGTAACTGTTGATCAGTCCTGCACACCGGCTTGGAGGAATTTTAGCCCGTTCCTCCGTACAGAACAGCTTCAACTCTGGGATGTTGGTGGGTTTCCTCACATGAACTGCTCGCTTCAGGTCCTTCCACAACATTACCATTGGATTAAGGTCAGGACTTTGACTTGGCCATTCCAAAACATTCACTTTATTCTTCTTTAACCATTCTTTGGTAGAACGACTTGTGTGCTTAGGGTCGTTGTCTTGCTGCATGACCCACCTTCTCTTGAGATTCGGTTCATGGACAGATGTCCTGACATTTTCCTTTAAAATTCGCTGATATAATTCAGAATTCATTGTTCCATCAATGATGGCAAGCCGTGCTGGCCCAGATGCAGCAAAACAGGCCCAAACCATGATCCTACCACCACCATGTTTCACAGATGGGATAAGGTTCTTATGCTGGAATGCAGTGTTTTCCTTTCTCCAAACATAACGCTTCTCATTTAAACCAAAAAGTTCTATTTTGGTCTCATCCATCCACAAAACATTTTTCCAATAGCCTTCTGGCTTGTCCATGTGATCTTTAGCAAACTGCAGATGAGCAGCAATGTTCTTTTTGGAGAGCAGTGACTTTCTCCTTGCAACCCTGCCATGCACACCATTGTTGTTCAGTGTTCTCCTGATGGTGGACTCATGAACATTAACATTAGCCAATGTGAGAGAGGCCTTCAGTTGCTTAGAAGTTACCCTGGGGTCCTTTGTGACCTCGCTGACTATTACACGCCTTGCTCTTGGAGTGATCTTTGCTGGTCGACCACTCCTGGGGAGGGTAACAATGGTGTTGAATTTCCTCCATTTATACACAATCTGTCGGACTGTGGATTGGTGGAGTCCAATGTAACCCACGTTAAAATGTGAATAAATATAAACAATTCATTAAAATGCATAAATAAGCTAAGACAGTTAAAATGTCAGATTTGATTAAATAAGAGTCAGTTAAAAACAGCGTGATAATAAGTTAATAGGAATGTTTAAAAATATAGCTATAAGATGCTGTAATGATGCTGTCCCTTGAAGAGACTCATGGCCCTTTGCGCTGTAGCTGAGAGCAGGGGAGAAACGAATTAATGAATAATTTTACAGAGAACAATTTAAGACCTGAAAAATAATATCTACGTGGTTGGTCTTTCATGAGGGCCATATCTAATCAAACCACAATGGTTTTGGTGAGTTTCAGCTTGTTTCCTCGTAACTATGATTGTAATGTTTATACTTGTGGGTGCTAGCTAAAAGCTAACGACGTGAATGTGTGGAGAAAGCTATAAACGCAAACTTATCATCAGTTAATATTTTCCGTTTATTAAGGGGACCAAGTGAGAATGTACATTGTGGTGTTAATTAAAAAGAGTTATATTCAGTGTGCGAAATACCCATCGATATTCGGGGGGGTCCCCATCTCCGAATTTTTGCACAAAAAATTTTTTCTTCAATGCAAATTTGTAGGCCTATATTACAGTGCAGATGCAATAACAAATGCTACCTATCTTGGCGCGTTTACAAAAGCGACTGAATAAATGATAAAGGTTTCGTCACGCAACCGGTGCACTTGAAAGCCTGCAGTGTGACCAATTGTATGACACTATTTAACCATCCATTTAGCAATTACGATCATTTAGATAGATACGTCTTTGTGCAAATACAAACTCAAGGTGAAAAAAAAAACACCACAGTGGATGCTACAGACAGCCTACAACAAGCCACACAGCACCACGGCGGGTGCGCTCTTTCTCTCTCCTCTCTCTCTCTCTCTCGCACACACACACACTCACGCACACACACAGGCCAACGCACACACAGGCCAATGCACAACCACCCCACTTCTCCGACTACAAGGCTAAGCTGCTTCAACCAACCACAAGGCCCACAATCAGATCTATCACAGTTCAGTCACTGCAAAGATTGAAAATTAGCCTCTTACCTTAAGTTAGAATAGACCAAATATGCCTTGGCTCAACTTCTTGTGGTTGCCGTCCTGGTTTCCAGGATGAAGAGAGGCCAAAGTGTGCTAGTGATACACTCTGTAGCTTTCGCTTGCTAGCCATTTTCAATACGGTACTCAACTCAACTCTATTACCTCTATCGTCTGTTTGGCGCGTGCACCTCAGCGCATGGCTAATTTACATACGGGCACTAGACAGCTGGCTCGCTTGGCCAGTGATTGAATTCTGAATAGGCCTATGGCATTGTGAGCTTAGAAAACATTTTAATGACCATTAGTAACAATAATATGTACTATTATAATTTTATTTTATTTATTTTAACGAAATTTGAGACCCCCCCACAATTTAGCATTTGAGGCTTTCAGGGGGTCTCATGGGTTAATCGGGAGGGTCGGACCCCCCCGCACCCCCCCATATTTCGCACTCTGGTTATATTGTGTTGGTGGAGGAAGTTAAGTTTTATTACATGTAAAAGACGGAGAAAGATGGCGCTCCCGTTGTCGCCATTTTGGGCCTCTGGTTAAACACCGCAGCAGTAACATTATGATGCACAGTAACTGATATCGACTAAATGATTTCTCTCTTTTATGGCTTGTTGTACAGGTCATTTTTTTTCTTTAGTGTTCCCATTTGAAGTTTGGACTTAGAAAAGAGTTTCTTCTGTGGAGCGTGTGTGTAGACGATACATTCGTCCGAGACACAAGACGGCAAGCCAAACCTGCGGATTTCCTTCCTAAAGACAAGAACTTAGTGAATTCGCTGCCAGAGCGCTAGGAGTGTGGAGACGATATGTTTCTTTCTTTGAACTGAACCGAGAGAGATAGATGGAATCTGAACTCCAAACTGAGATACATAGAAATTGAATTCTGAACTGAACTGAACTACACGGAAACTGGACTTCGGACTCTGAATTGAAGTGTTACATTTTGTATTTTGTTTTTCATAATTGTCAAACATTATGATTTGAGATATAATTGTTTCACTTCATGTTGATATGGAAATTATGTAATGATTTTCTCATCTGTGAAAAGAGGGGGGAAAGAGTTAACTCAGGAAGATAACAGAACCAAAATAGGTACAACCTGTTAACCTCAAAATAAGAGTTTCTTACAGACTGGTCTAGCATAACTAAACTATCTAATCTAAATAAACCATTTAATTAGGGTGGATTATTTGATCTATACTATCTCTAACCTAGGAGAAAAAACTAAAAAGAGGTGAAAGTAGAAAGTGAAACTTTATTTTTGTTACCTGCAGGGTTATCGATTGTTATATGTGTGTTTTGTTTTTGTCTCCCTTCAGTAAAGTGCCGGCTTTTGCATTTAAAGTACCTGGTCTCTGGCTTAACTTTATTTTGTTACCCCACTCCATTAGAACCTAGAACTGGTCCAGTAGCATTAATAGGGTGTACTGGTGATACATGTGCTACACAAAACTCTTTAGAAATGGTTTTGTAGCCTTTTCTAGCCTGATGAGCATCAACCAGTGTTGGGCAAGTTACTTCAAAACTGTTCTGCATTATTTATTACTTGTTACTGTCATTTTAAAGTAATTAGTTACATTACAATATTACTGTATTTAAAATGTAAGGCATTACACTACTATTGCATTACTTTTAAGTTACTCTCATCAATAACTGGAAGTATGGATTTGGCAATCTAAATGTAGCTCAAGACGCTCAATTAGCTCATCACACATCCAGTGGAAGGTGATGTGGTATCTGACTGAGCTCGGCTTATGGTTAAAAACACTAGAATATAATAGCCACAGTGATGCTCATGGCACAATACAAGGAACAATCATCGCAAGAACAGACAAAAGGTCAAAGTCTGGCAAACTGTGATAGAAATACTGTAAGTTTAGGCCTAGTCATATTAACATTAATTGAACTGTATTTTAATGTCTAAAGATATGACAGGATACAAAATTAACATTTCTATGCCTTTATTGTTTTCAAGTTTACAGCATTAAGCATAGTTTATGCTTCATAAAAAAAAGATTAGCCCTAAGGGATATGACTCCATTTCAGAAATTTAACAAAAATGAACATATTACGGCAAATCGTAGCCTACAATAAAACTGGCCTGAAAAAACCCACAAGCCTTTTAAATCACAGCTAGACGATGACTATTAGCTATATGAGGCGACCCAGTCACATTTCGAAAAACGGAATTAGAAATAACAAAATCAAAGTGCTTTTACTGATATTGAAGCGCTTAGGCCTATTAGCCCTCGAAGGAAAGGCAGCTCAATCACTTTAGTCTGACTTCCGACCAGAAAAAAAACTCAGTTATACAGGACAAAAATGTAAACAAACCATCAGCATATCTTCATCACCATACTCCACCACAGGTCTCCTCACCTCCTGAGGCTGAAGGAGCATCTCAGAGCGGCAGAACGTTAATTTTGGCTGCTTGGTGATTTTATCGCCACTCTCATCCTCCGCTTGCTTCCTTGCTAACTTCATGTTACTGCGGCACCTCTGGAAATGTTGAGTTAAATTACTGGTGCTATTTCGGGAAGTGGACCGTTCTTTAGGTTTAGCACACAAAGTGCATTTGACTACGATGTTCTTCACATCCTTATTTTTCACAAACTTAAAGTAATGGGCGTGTGCCCATCTGGAGAATGCGCTATCCGACGTTAGATCAGCTGCAGGTTCACTCATCTCTCTCTCTCTTCTGTCTGACTCGCCTAAAGGAAAAGGAAGTGAAACATTTTGCGTAGATGTTTCACCTCTGCTGATCTCGCGTGATTTTGGCGAATTTGTATGAAGGAAAAAAACCCCACACCACTTCATTCCAGGTTAAAAATGCATTGTAATGCGCGTTACTGACATTTGTACTGATTAAAATATTACCAATTTTTTTCTGTAATGCCTTACATTACCGCGTTACTGCAAAAAGCAATGCATTACAGTAATTCGTTACTTTTGTAACGCGTTACTCCCAACACTGGCATCAACAACGCTTTTTCTGAGGTCCTCAGAAATCTCCTTTGTTTGTGCCATGATACACTTCCACAAACATGTGTTGTGAAG
Source organism: Neoarius graeffei (assembly GCF_027579695.1). NCBI lineage: Eukaryota > Metazoa > Chordata > Actinopteri > Siluriformes > Ariidae > Neoarius > Neoarius graeffei. Next base: position 69,684,047 of record NC_083587.1, read on the forward strand.
ATCAGACTTTGATAGATCCCTGTTCTTTAAATAAAACAGGGTGCCCACTCACACCTGATTGTCATCCCATTGATTGAAAACACCTGACTCTAATTTCACCTTCAAATTAACTGCTAATCCTAGAGGTTCACATACTTTTGCCACTCACAGATATGTAATATTGGATCATTTTCCTCAATAAATAAATGACCAAGTATAATATCTTTGTCTCATTTGTTTAACTGGGTTCTCTTTATCTACTTTTAGGACTTGTGTGAAAATCTGATGATGTTTTAGGTCATATTTATGCAGAAATATAGAAAATTCTAAAGGGTTCACAAACTTTCAAGCACCACTGTAACATCAAAACTAGCAGAAGGAAAATTTTGCTGAATCCTTCATCAGAAACAGGCAAGTCAAGTCAACTTTATTGTCAAATATGCTATACATGCCCGACATACAGCACAGATGAAATATCAGTCCTCTCTGACCCACGGTGCAAACAGGCAATGCAATAAATAAAAATAGAATAATTGAAAAAAACAAACAATATAAACAGTATAAACACTCTAGATAGGAACTAGACTAAACACTCAAACAATATAAACAGTATAAACACTCTAGATAGGAACTAGACTAAACACTCAAACAATATAAACAGTATAAATAAACAGTGTAAACACTAGCTAAGAACAAGACAGACTAAACACTCAGACAAATAAACAATATAAACACTAGATATGAACTAGACGTAGACTAAACACTCATATATGTGTATATATATATATATATATATATATATATATATATATATATATATATATATATATATATATACACACACACACACACACATAAATTGGTTCAAATAACCAAACAGTCAAGGGCACTTGAGGTATAGCAGGTAAACATGAAACATGAAATAAGCAGAATAAACAAACTAGCAGCTGTTAAGGTGAGGTAGTGCGGAATAGTGCAAATGGGCGAGGTAAAGTGAGATGTGCGGCCCCTGAGTTCAGTGTGTTAATGAACGATGAGATGTATGTGTGTGTGTGTGTGTGTGTGTGTGTGTGTGTGTGTGTGTGTGTGTGTGTGTGTGTGTGTTGGGGGGGGGGGAAACTGTGAGGATGACATGTCAGATGCTGAAGGGGGGGCAGGGGGGTGTGCGGGCAGAATCTGTGGCAGGGGGCAGAGGGGGGAGGAGGGGCAGAACAGGGAGGGAGTTGAGCCTCCTGACCACCTGGTGAAAGAAACTGTCCTTGAGCCTGCTGGTTTTGTCCCGGAGACTCCGCAGTCTCCTCCCCGACGGCAGCAGGCTGAAGAGGCTGTGAGATGGGTGGGTGGGGTCACCTGCAATCCTGATGGCTTTGCGGGTGAGGCGGGAATTATAGATATCCATAAGAGAAGGGAGAGAGACACCAATGATCCTCTCAGCTGCTCTCACGATGCGCTGCAGAGTCTTGCAGCAGGACACGGTGCAGGCGCCGTACCACACGGTGATGCAGCTGGTCAGGATGTTCTCGATGGTGCCTCTATAGAAAGTGTGCATGATGGGGGCCGGGACTCTTGCTCTCCTCAGTTTGCGGAGGAAGTACAGACGCTGTTGGGCTTTTTTGGCCAGTGATGCGGTGTTGTTGCTCCAGGACAGGTCTTCAGAGATGTGCACACCCAGAAACTTGGTGCTGCTCACCCTCTCCACTGCAGTACTGTCGATAGATAGTGGAGCATGCTGGGTGTGCGCTCTCCTGAAGTCCACAACAATCTCCTTCGTCTTCTCCATGTTCAGACGGAGATTGTTGTCCTTGCACCACATGGCCAAGCAATTCACCTCACTCCTGTAGATTGTCTCATCGCCATTGTTGATGAGACCCACCACAGTCGTGTCATCCGCAAACTTAATGAAGAGATTGGAGCTGGATGTTGGTGTGCAGTCGTGGGTCAGCAGAGTGAAGAGGAGGGGGCTCAGCACACATCCTTAAGGGGGCCCCGTGTTCAGCGTGATGGTGCTGGAGGAGTTGCTGCCGACCCGTACAGCCTGTGGTCTCCCCGTCAGGAAGTCCAGAAGCCAGTTACACAGGGAGGTGTTGAGTCCCAGCTGGTCCAGTTTATGAATGAGCTGCTGAGGAATGATTGTGTTGAATGCTGAGCTAAAGTCTATGAACAGCATTCTGACATACGAGTTTTTTGTCTCCAGGTGGGTGAGGGCTGAGTGGAGGGCAGTGGAGATGGCGTCATCGGTCGAACGGTTGGACTGATATGCAAACTGGAAAGTATCCAGGGCGGGGGGGAGGGCAGACTTGATATGCCTCATGACTAGCTGCTCGAAGCACTTCATGAGGATGGGAGTGAGTGCGACCGGGCGGTAGTCATTGAAGCAGGAGGGAGACGGCTTCTTCAGGACCGGGATGATGGTGGTGGCTTTGAGGCACGTGGGGACAACAGCCTGGCTCAACGAGATGTTAAAGATGTCTGTAAAGACATCTGTGAGCTCCTCGGCACAGTCTCTCAGGCAGGGCTGGAGGCAGCATTTTAAAATCACCGAGGTCCGTGATGCGCAAAGCGCGCGCCGAAAAATGTTCGACATATTTAAATGAGAGGGTGAATTACATGCCACACAAGAGCTCTATTCCTGAAATTACTTTTAATGGTGTTTGAACTGAATATCATCAGTTTTGAAAAAAATCATGTATGTGGCAAGAGTAAGAATAATTTAAGCTTGTTAAATGGTTTGATTTGGCCCAAGCAATGAGGACAAAAGATCCCCTAACCATGTAGCCTATGGAACTGAGATACATTAACAACCTTGCATCCGTTACACCGACACACACACACACACACACACACACAAAAAAAAAAATTCTGGGAAAAAAATCAGTATACACCACCATGTTTGAATAAGGAGTAGGGGGAACTTTAAACTTGCTGAACAGTTTGCCTTATCAATGGTGTACGTGTGTGTGTGTGTCAGATTTCCAGTTTCTTCAGCTGATGGTTACCATGCACATGCTCCAGAATGAGCGCTTGCAGTGTCGAGAACTGCGTTCTTTTGGGGGTCGCACTCTCTCATAGCTGCCCGATCTTGTTGTTTTTTTTCTGTTCTTGCTCTCCCATGCACGCAGGATACAGACGCAGAGGACCCGATCCCACCAAGATCCTCTCACCCTCTCTAACATCGCAAGGCAAAGTTATCCAAGGCAAACATAAGTTGAAACTTTCCACTCTATTGCTTTGGCTTATCGAATGATTTATTTTAAAAATCACAAACAAGGCAGACTACAACTGTGCTGCTTCGAAAATGTAAATTTAACAGCTTGATGAAAGTGCACTGATGGTTCCCATGGAAACCCCGTGTCTCCTGCACTGCATTCCTCCCCCGAGTCACGCGCTTGTTTGCTTTTGTGTTCTTGGTCTCAGACCCGCACGCACCAAACACACACAGAAGACAGAATCAACATTTAACATCATTAACAATGCACTTTTTATGGAGACATTTTAATGTTATTCTTTATTTTTTTTATCCAGTTGAATATTTAGCCTACAAATGTATTTTCAGCTCTTAAAAATGACCGAGGTCCGGACCTCGGGGGCCTCAGAGCTGGCTACGGCGACAGTGAGAAAGCATCCCTGTAAAAGTGATCTGATTGATACTGACGAGTTTCAGTGGGAAACCGATCAGGAGAGAGAGAGAGAGAGAGAGAGAGAGAGAGACTGAGAGAGGGAGAGAGTGAGTGAGAGAAAGAGTGAGAGTGTGAGTGAGAGAGAGTGAGTGAGAGAGAGACAGAGAGCCTGAGAGAGGGAGAGAGTGAGTGAGAGAAAGAGTGTGAGTGAGAGAGAGAGAGAGAGAGCGCGCCTGACCGCTTTCCCTGGACTCAAAAAGCACCGGCAGTTTCCTGACGTCCCGCGAGCAGAGTTTTTACTCCGTTGTACCGACTTCAACCTGCCGTTACTCCCAAAGTACTGAACGGCTCTTAACCAGATACATTTCTTTGGAAATCAGAGATTATAAGATTTTTAATGATAGAAAATATTCAAGAGTTAAGCAATGACAGGTTTGGAAATTTAGATGAGCTTCTAAATCTAAATGTAATTATTTATTTTTAATTTATTTTTATAACATACAAACAGACTTTCAGTTCTGTAAAAACACACCTACAGCCTTTATGTTAATATTAATATAATTATTTTTCAATCTAAATTAATCAGACATACACACAGTGATTAAATTGTGATGTTGGAATGAGATTAATACATTTGTGTGGAATTTGTGTTCATTTCTCCTCTGTTGATGCTCAGTATGTACAACCTTATATGGTAATTAATGATCCCCTCCTGCTGATTGTGAGTCTTCCTGTGAGAATCAGCATTCACGCTCTATTTATGATCGTATATGTTGGTAGAATAAATAAATAATCCTTAAAAACTTGAGGGTTTTGATTCAAACAGCTGTGTGGCATAGACAAGACAGGTCACAGAGAGAGAGAGAGAGAGAGAGAGAGAGAGAGAGAGAGAGAAGATTCTGTAACAGAAATTTATGGGACTTTGGTACAAACAGTACAGACTGAAATAACGTGTGTGTGTGTGTGTGTGTGTGTGTGTGTGTGTGTGTGTGTGTGTGTGAATGCAGCCCACACACTGAGATGAGTGCCTGCCTGCTCACAGAAACATCTTTCAGTTATTCATTGACACTTCAGTAATTTCAGTCACACAGCCCTTTAACCTCCTAAAGCCCAAGCTATTTTTTTTACATGCATTTTTTATTTCTCTTTGCTATTTGGGCTTATTAGAACCTGATTAGAATAAAAACTAAGCATCATCTTTTGATAAGATGTACTTTTAGAGAAAAAGTATGTCCACAGATGTGGATTCTTGTTCCGAATTTCCATAAAGTGCTGTCCACGCATGTGACCGCTAAGCCCTACGAGGTTAAAATAAACGTCTTCTTGAACACAGACAAATGCTGAATTATTCACGTATAGTGTGTCTGATGCCACAGCAGAATAAAACACATTCATGAATCTGTACTTAAATAAGCAAAATATACTTTTAAAATCAAGTTGTGATGATTTTCAGTGATTAACTGAAAAGAGCAGTGAGGACACAGGCTGAAAAATATTCTGAAACAGAAATTAGAAATGAGTTTGAACTGAATCCAGTTTACCTGCAGCATAACGAACAGCTCTGCACTGTGTGTGTGTGTGTGTGTGTGTGTGTCTCTCTCTCAGAAGATTCCCAGTTGAACCTGTCAGTGTTTATAAAATCCTCTGAAAGGCAGCTTGGAGACAAAAAGTCCAACTTAAAGGACAAATAAAACCACAGACAGCTGTCTCACTCCCGGGGAATCACACTTGACTTTTTGTTCACACTTTTCAGGTCTCTCTCTCTACATATATATCTCTAATTATCCCAGAATGCACTGCTCCGGGTCACCCTCCCACCCCTTACCTCCTCCTGTCTGTCTCCATGTCCTGTGTGTGTGTGTGTGTGTGAGACAGAGACCTGTGCTTCACACACTGAAATATTCATGAGAGCAGGTCAGTGTGTGGATTTGAGCATCAAGTACATACTCAGATGGGGTCAAAAGGTCATCACCACAACATGACACACGGTCATAACTAACATTACTGAGTGTCCATTTCCTGTTTCCCACAGGATTAGTGTCAGATTGAGGTTTACTGTCAAATACTTGATAATAACAAAACATCATTACCAGGAATGAAATTCTTACACTCAGATTTACAGAATAAGATCAATAAGTAAAATAGTGACAGAAAATAAATAGGATATAGTAAAATAAGAGTATTTAATAATAAAAAATTCTGGCATGTAGGAAAATTAAATAAACTCAAAAAGTAGTTAGCAGTAACCGTGTAAATGCAAAACAACGTAAAAAAAAATACAAGCGGGGTGTAGCGTAGTGGTCCAATCAGTTCTGTTGTGTTTGTGCAACACAGCGTCACAGTTCAGTTCAGATTAGTGAGCGGGAGTGTGTTCTAACACATGATATATTTTGTTAACAGAGCAGATGAGAAAACATCTTGATGTTTAAGATTAACAGATTAAACAGAAATATTACCACTAGGACCACATGCAGCTAGAAGTAAGTTTTCTGATTCCACAGTAACTCTGGATGGCCTTTCTGTTTCTTCCCGTGCAGCAGTAAAAGACCTCGGAGTGATTATTGACCCCAGTCTTTCATTCGAAACTCACATTGATAACATTACCCGGATAGCTTTCTTTCATCTCAGAAATATTGCTAAGACAAGAAATTTAATGTCACTACATGATGTGGAAAAACTAGTCCATGCTTTCATTACCCCCAGGTTGGATTATTGTAATGCCTTACTGTCTGGATGTTCCAATAAGTGCATAAACAAGCTCCACTTACAGTGCCTTGCAAAAGTATTCATACCCCTTGAACTTTTTCACATTTTTCCACCTTACAACCACGAACTTAAAAGTTTTTTATTGAGATTTTATGTGATAGACCAACACAGAGTAGCACAGAATTGTGAAGTGAAGCGAAAATGATAAATGGTCTTCAAAATTTTAAACAAATAAAAATCTGAAAAATGTGGTGTGCATTAATATTCAGCCCCCTGTACTCTGATACCTCTAAATACAATCCAGTGCAATCAATTCCCTTCAGAAGTCGTCTAATTAGTTAATAGAGTCCTACTGTGTGTAATTTACTCTCAGCATAAATACACTTGTTCTGTGAAGGCCTCAGTGGTTTGTTAGAGAACACTGAAGAACAAACAGCATCATGAAGACCAAAGAACTCACCAGACAGGTCAGGGATAAAGTTCTGGAGAAGTTTAAAGCAGGGTTAGGTTATAAAAAAATATCCCAAGCTCTGAACATCTCAAGAAGCACTGTTCAATCCATCATTCAAACATGGAAAAAGTATGGCACAACTGCAAACCTACCAAGACATGGCCGTCCACCTAAACTGACAGAGCGAGCAAGGAGAGCACTGGTCAGAGAAGCAGCCAAGAGGCCCATGATCACTCTGGAGGAGCTGCAGAAATCCACAGCTCAGGTGGGAGAATCTGTGCACAGGACAACTATAAGTCGTACACTCCACAAATCTGGCCTTTTTGGAAGAGTGGCAAGAAGAAAGCCATTGTTGAAAGACAGGCACAAGAAGTCCCGTTTGCAGTTTGCCAGAAGCCATGTAGGGGACACAGCAAACATGTGGAAGAAGGTGCTTTGGTCAGATGAGACCAGAGTTGAACTTTTTGGCCTAAATGCAAAGCGCTATGTGTGGCAGGAAACTAACACTGCTCATCACCCTGCACACACCATCCCCACTGTGAAACACGGTGGTGGCAGCATCATGCTATGGGGATGCTTTTCTTCAGCAGGGACAGGGAAGCTGGTCAGAGTTGATGGGAAGATGGATGGAGCTAAATACAGGGCAATCCTGGAAGAAAACCTGTTGGAGGCTGCAAAAGACTTGAGACTGGGAAGGAGATTCACCTTCCAGCAAGACAATGACCCTAAACATACAGCCAGAGCTACAATGGAATGGTTTAGATCAAAGAATATTCATGTGTTAGAATGGCCCAGTCAAAGTCCAGACCTAAATCCCATTGAGCATCTGTGGCAAGACTTGAAAATCGCTGTTCACAGACGCTCTCCATCCAATCTGGCTGAGCTTGAGCTATTTTGCAAAGAAGAATGGGCAAAAATTTCAGTGTCTAGATGTGCAAAGCTGGTAGAGACATACCACAAAAGACTTGCAGCTGTAATTGCAGCAAAAGGTGGCTCTACAAAGTATTGACGCAGGGGGGCTGAATACTAATGCACACCACATTTTTCAGATTTTTATTTGTTTAAAATTTTGAAGACCATTTATCATTTTCGTTTCACTTCACAATTCTGTGCTACTCTGTGTTGGTCTATCACATAAAATCTCAATAAAAAACTTTTAAGCTCGTGGTTGTAAGGTGGAAAAATGTGAAAAAGTTCAAGGCGTATGAATACTTTTGCAAGGCACTGTAGTTCAAAATGCAGCAGCAAGAGTCCTTACTAGAACTAGAAAATATGACCCCATCACCCCTGTCTTATCCACACTGCATTGGCTGCCAATCAAATTTCGTATTGATTATAAAATACTACTATTGACCTTTAAAGCACTGAATGGTCTCGCACCACAGTACCTGAGTGAACTTCTGCTCCTCTATGACCTGCCACGCCTACTGAGATCAAAAGGTGCAGGCTATCTGCTGGTACCTCGTATAGTGAAGGCTACATCAGGGGGCAGAGCCTTTTCTTACAAAGCCCCACAGTTATGGAACAGCCTTCCAAGTAGTGTTCGGGAATCAGACACAGTCTCAGTGTTTAAGTCTCGGCTGAAAACAGATCTGTTTAGTCAAGCCTTGTGTTAATGGTGTTTATGAGGTAAAGGTGTAGATCTGGAGGATCCTCAGACAGAGTGTTTTGGTAAACTGGGATGTACGGATGCTGTCAGTCCCCACTCGCTTGCTCACTCGAGTTTGTTGACGGTGCAGTGGCTGCTGCTTTATGTCCCGGGGCCCCTCATGCCTGTGTTACCTTCTGGCTCTCCCCTTTTAGTTATGCTGTCATAGTTAGTTGCCGGAGTCCCTGCTTGCACTCAGTGCAATGTCCAGGCATCACCAAATGGCGGACCTCGGTCCGGATCCAGACCCATGACCCGTAAATTCACAAGATTAAGTAATTTTCATGGAGCATTATTTTGGACGGTCGTGGCTATTGACAGCGGGCGCTGCTACTCCAGTTAATATGACAATAGCTTCACTCAGTTGAGCCAATAAAATCGTTAGTTTACCCAGCGCACCACAGCACAGCAACAAGCAGAGAGGAAGAGAGTTAAGAGACAACATGGCTTGCTCCAAAAGGCGGCAGAAATTAGACAAGGAAAATTGTTTTAAAGATGAATGGATGGAGAAATATACTGTATGTTCATTCTTCCGGCGAGCAGTTCAAAACCAGTGTGCCTCATATGCTCCGAAAACGTGGCATTAATTAAAAGCGGCAACGTGAAGCGCCACTACGAAACAAAGCACAGCTCTTTTGAGCAAAGTTCTCCCCTGAAGTCCGAGCTGAGGGCCGCAAAACAACCCAACTGCAAGCACAGTATGACAGGTCTACCCGACTCATCACACATACACTTACAGCCCAGCAACGTGCAAATGAATGTTCCTTAAAAGTAGCGTGGATTTTGTGGCAACATAAAAAAACATTTAGTGATGGGACAGTTGTGAAGGAGTGCTTAAACGCCGTTGCTGAGACATTATTTGAGGCTCAACAATGACTGCATGAGAATGGCACTAACTCCATTCCAACCAAGAAAATTACTGGCAGGTCAGCCACATGCCCATTTTTCTCATTAAGAAAAGTAAAAGAAGAATTAAAAGAGAAAAGTTCAAAGAAAAATGTTCTGTTTGCATTTCCCCCCTAAAAAGCCACTTGTTTTCTGAAGATGTGGCCTTTTTTTCTTGAAAAGTCGGCCTTCATTTTTTTAGGCTGGGACCTCCTTATTTTAAGAACAAAGAAGAGAAAATGTGAAGTCGATGCTCTGTTTGCACTTTTTAGTGAATGTTTTCTGAGTTGACTTTTTTTACTTGAAGTGTAGGCCTTCAATTCTTCAGGTTGGGACCTCTTTAATTTAAGAGAAAAAGGAGTTATTCCACTCTGTTTGCACTTTTTAATTTATTTTATTCTGAGGTTTCTGTTTTCTTTAATCTGAAATAAAGGCCTTGAATTTATTTTCCTGGGACGACTTTTATTTATGGTAAAAGAGATAGTTGTGCACTCAGTTCATTTCCTGCATTGGAAATTAACAATAAATATTGTTGAACCCATATGAAAATGTGGACATAGGGGAAGGCTATAAGACACAAGCTGGACTTCGGTTCGGACCTTCTACTGGACCTCAGTGACTTTTAATTGAATACCCCTGGTGTATACCGTTAACCATTACAGGCCAAGATCATACCTGACAATCTGTGTCCTCTCTCACTTTCTCTGTTTCTCTTGCTACATGTCAGTCTCTTTCATGATACAGTGGGTAACTTCAGCTTTTCAGAGACTTGAGGCTTTTTTGCCAGGAAGGATATAGCAACTCATATAATCACTCTTTACAACCGTGGTGAGCAGAAAAGCATCTCAGCATGAAACAGCAGAAGAACACACTGGGTTCCACTCCTGCAGCAAGAACAGGGATCTTAGAACCAACAAGCAGCTCCCATTAAAGTGGCCAGAGAGAGTGAGTATACACTACCGTTCAAAAGTTTGGGGTCACTTTGAAATGTGCTTATTTTTGAAAGAAAAGCACTGTTCTTTTCAATGAAGATCACTTTAAACTAATCAGAAATCCACTCTATACATTGCTAATGTGGTAAATGACTATTCTAGCTGCAAATGTCTGGTTTTTGGTGCAATATCTCCATAGGTGTATAGAGGCCCATTTCCAGCAACTCTCACTCCAGTGTTCTAATGGTACAATGTGTTTGCTCATTGCCTCAGAAGGCTAATGGATGATTAGAAAACCCTTGTACAATCATGTTAGCACAGCTGAAAACAGTTGAGCTCTTTAGAGAAGCTATAAAACTGACCTTCCTTTGAGCAGATTGAGTTTCTGGAGCATCACATTTGTGGGGTCGATTAAATGCTCAAAATGGCCAGAAAAATGTCTCGACTATATTTTCTATTCATTTTACAACTTATGGTGGGGAAATAAAAGTGTGACTTTTCATGGAAAGCACAAAATTGTCTGGGTGACCCCAAACTTTTGAACGGTAGTGTAAATATATAAAATCTTTTTTGTACAAGTTCCTGTGAGGTGGCATACCAGATTTTTACCAAATGACAATTAAGAAATTCTTTTCTATTTTACAGTCATTAGCCATTATAATATTCTTTATTATCAGACAGCTGAAGAGTGAGACTCTTCACACGCTAACAGAATAAATCATTAATAACTCTTCATTAACATGTTTAATCTCTTAACCATAAACCCTGCCACCTCTGACTGACTGCAGCAGTATGTGTGTGTGTGTGTGTGCCCCCTCCAGGTACACCCCCCGGGCATGACGAGTGTGGTGAGCAGATAGTCAGAGACGGTAAGATAGTTGGTGTCTTGTAGCATCTTCTACTTCGACACAGCGACACACACCCTTCCAAACACCACACAGAAGATCAGCAACAACACCACAGCACAGAATTTACAATACGGGGGGGACACAGAGGACGCCACAGTGCAGTTCACCTGGGACAGGTGAGGGGAGAGGGTTGGAGAGGACACAGGGACGGGAGTCGGTATGGGAGTGCGTGCTACAGCATCTGTCTCTGTCTCATGTGTGCGCGCACACACATACACACCTTTTGTGTAAAGAGGAGACCTGCACAAGATGCTTAATAATAAAGAGGAAGTGAAATGTTTCATTTACCAACATCGAACTCTGAGCTGTGAACGTTTTAATAATGAAATTAGTATCAGTTTGATCAACACATGAATGGAAACAGTGTGTGTGAGAGACGAAAATAACTATTATATCAGGAAAAATTCACTTACACTCCAAGTCATTCATTACAAACTAAACAATCAGTAACAAATTAAACACAAACACACACTGAAGAATTTAACCTAATAAATCATTAACATCAATAAAAAAAAGATCAACAAACTGAAGTCTGGATTGTTTCAGAGAAACATTAAAAAAACAAAAATTTTTAATCTCTCTCACACACACACACACACACACACACACACACCATCCACTAATTTCCCATCACACTTCATCACAAGCACATCTGTGGTGTAGAAACACGACCCGAAACACGACCCAAAGCACAACATGGTGACGTGGAGGAAACAGGAGTGTGTGTGTGAGATCAGGCCAAGCAGGATGACCGTTTTACAGTTGAATAAAACACCAGCGCCAGACGATGATGGAGTCAGAACACGCGTGTGCGTAAGTGAAGAAGTAACATAAGGGCACTACAGTGTAAGGCTGTGTGTTTAGGGCACGACGGTGTAGGGCTGGTAGGGTAACGTCTTCTGCCGATCATTAATGGCGAAAATCCAGGTGGGCTTCACAAAACTCAGATTCTCATTCTCCATCAGAGCCTGAGAGAGAGAGAGACAGAGAGAGAGAGAGACAGAGAGAGAGAGAGAGAGAGAGAGAGAGGGAAAAACGTTGCTAAATTGTCTGTCGGGTGTGTAAAATGGATGTAGGAACGCTGTATATTTGTTCCACTTATGAGCCGAAACGTCGTAAGCTGCTGAAGACACTGTTGGTCCTCTGCTCTCTCCAAGACCCCTGAAGGTCCCCCGTGGTCTCTGGCACCAAGACGCCCAACACCACTGCCAGCGGTCAGTAGGTACTCACCCCTGCTGACCGGGACTCACCCCACAAACTGTCTGAGAGAAGCGCCTGCTCATCTACCTGCCCGTTTCTCCCACATCCACCACGAGAACCCACTGTTCCTTTACTCTGTAATATTCTCACCTTAAAGCCAAACAAACCCCAAATAACCCCCTTTACACTGGCAGATAATCTCCACACAGGACCTGTTCAGATTTCTCCCTGTATACACACTTTTTTATTTTTAATTGTTTCGAGAAACGTGATCTTGTTAAAGGGAAAGAATCACGTTGCTATGACAATGACTATGGTTTACTAGAATCTGTGTCAGTACTGCGTGCGTTTTCTCACTGACTGAGATTTAATCTTTATAATCTTTTGATTTGTGGATTTTGTTGCCAGTAAAAATCACACGATTACAGAAAATTTCTGATGAGATTTTTAGAATTAGACGCTTTTCTTTGACGGCTCTGCGTCACTGAGGTAAACAGTGTACAGTGGGAAAGGCTGCGTCACAGGCAGATATCCGGTTTCACTGTGAACGGCCACGCCCAGGGAAGCCGATTCTTACAATATCACAACTTTCAAAATGGATAAAATGTTGAAGTATGAACCGCGGGTTTTGTCTGGCTTTAACACGCAGTGTCCTGGGGAGATAACTGACGTTATTTGCTGAATCAGTGCGTGTTCAGGAGGTTTCAGCTCATCAGCGCAGGTTTATATTTCACTCACGTCTTCGAAGGTGTTGTCCCATCCCTGACTGGTGACCACAAACTGGACCTTCTCATTCATGTAGTCCTCTAGAGTACTGTCTCACACACACACACACACACACACACACACACACACACACACACACGATGAGTGAAACTCATTAATTCAGGAGGTCTGGTGTTGGTTGATGAGTGATTCATTACTGTGTGTTTGTGTCTCACCCATTAAAGGCGATGATGTAACGCTGCAGCAGGCGTCTCTGATTCTCCGGAAACGTCCCATAAAGATAAAAACACTTTCCTGTCAGAAAATCTGAGAGAGCGAGACAGACAAGGGGTGGGGACAGGGGCTACCGTTCACATCTCATGCAGCTGTCGCTGACTGAATCTTACATGTTCCTTCTTCATCTCCTCTTTACACACACACACACACACACACACACACACACCTGGCAAATCTGGTATGGGTTTGTCTTCCTCTTCTTCAGCATCTGTGTTTTCGTCTGTAGAGCCTCCATACGGGTCGTCCTCCATCTCCTCTCCTCCTCCACTTCCTCTGTCCTCCTGTCCTGCCTTCTCCTCTCTTCTCTTCTCCACTCTGACACACACACACACACACACACACACACACACACACAGCACCATGTGCAGTTACCAGCATCACTGAGTCAGAGATAATTACTACAGTAAAACATCAACCTCATGAATTGAAACAGCCACAAAAACAAACCCTGTTTACCTTCTCAGCTCATCTTCAGTGTCCATGCCTGATCCATCTTCATCATGCTCTTCCTCTGTGGGGTGTATGCACGCGTGCACACACACACACACACACACACACACACACACACACACTACAGTGTTCAGTGAAACAACTGCATAAATAAAACTTCCTGCACAGTGTGTCCTAAACTACACCCTGTTTACTCACACAGTCTTATATACAGAACAGGGAACCATAGAATGCTAATAATTGTCCAGTGTAGGGAGCAGGGATAAAGTGTACACGTGCCCTTGAACAGTAGGGATTAGCCGAAATGTAGCTGAATAGAACACAGCAGATTTGGGTCAAAGAGGATCAGTTAAAGTCACCTGTAGCACCAAATTTACAGAGAAATGAGAAACAGGACCAAACACCCTGCAACCAGACATCAAACACACCCCATGTGTGCGCGTGTGTGTGTGTGTGTGTGTAAATCACCTTGCTCATCTGTTGATCCATCACTCCTCTCCTCTTTCACAGATTTCACGGAGGTGCTGGGTCTCTGTTCAGGAGTCTGAAAAAGACGGTTTTTCATGCGCGCGCGCACACAGAGTATAATGTAGAAAGTCATTTTTAAAATGTTTAGAGTGTGTGTGTGTGGGGGGGGGGGGAGAGAGCGTGTGTGTGTGTGGGGGGGAGAGTGTGTGTGTGGGGGGAGTGTGTGTGTGTGGGGGGGGAGAGAGCGTGTGTGTGGGGGGAGTGTGTGTGTGTGGGGGGGGGAGAGAGCGTGTGTGTGGGGGGAGTGTGTGTGTGTGGGGGGGGAGAGAGCGTGTGTGTGGGGGGAGTGTGTGTGTGTGGGGGGGGAGAGAGCGTGTGTGTGTGGGGGGGAGTGTGTGTGTGTGGGGGGGGAGAGAGCGTGTGTGTGGGGGGAGTGTGTGTGTGTGGGGGGGAGAGAGCGTGTGTGTGGGGGGGGGAGAGAGCGTGTGTGTGTGTGTGTGGAGAGCGTGTGTGTGTGGGGGGGGAGAGAGCGTGTGTGTGTGTGGGGGGAGAGAGAGTGTGTGTGTGGGGGGGGGAGAGAGCGTGTGTGTGTGTGTGGGGGGAGAGAGAGTGTGTGTGTGGGGGGGAGAGTGTGTGTGTGGGGGGGAGAGTGTGTGTGTGTGGGGGGAGAGTGTGTGTGTGTGGGGGGGAGAGTGTGTGTGTGGGGGGAGAGAGAGTGTGTGTGTGTGGGGGGAGAGTGTGTGTGTGGGGGGGAGAGTGTGTGTGTGGGGGGGGAGAGTGTGTGTGTGGGGGGGAGAGTGTGTGTGTGGGGGGGGAGAGTGTGTGTGTGTGTGGGGGGGGAGAGTGTGTGTGTGTGTGGGGGGGGAGAGTGTGTGTGTGTGGGGGGGGAGAGAGTGTGTGTGTGGGGGGAGAGAGTGTGTGTGTGTGTGTCGGGGGAGAGTGTGTGTGGGGGGGGAGAGAGTGTGTGGGGGGGGGGAGAGAGTGTGTGTGTGTGTGGGGGGAGAGAGTGTGTGTGTGGGGGGGAGAGAGTGTGTGTGTGTGTGTGGGGGGGAGAGAGTGTGTGTGTGGGGGGAGAGAGTGTGTGTGTGTGGGGGGGGAGTGTGTGTGGGGGGGGGAGTGTGTGTGTGGGGGGGGAGAGAGTGTGTGTGGGGTGGGAGAGAGTGTGTGTGGGGTGGGAGAGAGTGTGTGTGTGTGTGGGGGGGAGAGAGTGTGTGTGTGGGGGGAGAGAGTGTGTGTGTGTGGGGGGGGGAGTGTGTGTGGGGGGGGAGTGTGTGTGTGGGGGGGGGGGGAGAGTGTGTGTGTGGGGGGGGGAGAGAGTGTGTGTGGGGGGGGGAGTGTGTGTGTGGGGGGGGAGAGTGTGTGTGTGGGGGGGGGAGAGAGTGTGTGTGGGGGGGGGGAGAGTGTGTGTGGGGGGGGGAGAGTGTGTGTGGGGTGGGAGAGAGTGTGTGTGGGGTGGGAGAGAGTGTGTGTGTGTGGTGTGGGGGGGGGGAGTGTGTGGTGTGGGGGGGGGAGGTGTGTGGGGGTGGGAGAGAGTGTGTGTGTGGTGGGGGAGAGTGTGTGTGTGTGGGGGGGGGGTGAGTGTGTGTGTGTGTGTGTGGGGGGAGTGAGTGTGTGTGTGTGTGTGTGGGGAGAGTGAGTGTGTGTGGGGGGGGAGAGAGCGTGCGTGTGTGTGGGGGGGAGAGCGTGTGTGTGTGGGGGGGAGAGCGGTGTGTGTGTGGGGGGAGAGTGTGTGTGTAGGGGGAGAGAGAGTGTGTGTGTGTGGGGGGAGAGAGTGTGTGTGTGTGGGGGGGGTAGAGAGTGTGTGTGTGGGGGGGAGTGTGTGTGTGTGTGGGGGGGAGTGGTGTGTGTGTGGGGGGGAGTGTGTGTGTGTGGGGGGGGAGAGTGTGTGTGTGTGGGGGGGAGAGTGTGTGTGTGGGGGGGAGAGTGTGTGTGTGTGGGGGGGAGAGTGTGTGTGTGTGGGGGGAGAGTGTGTGTGTGGGGGGGAGAGTGTGTGTGTGTGTGGGGGGGGGAGAGTGTGTGTGGGGGGGGGAGAGTGTGTGTGTGTGGGGGGAGAGTGTGTGTGTGTGGGGGGGAGAGTGTGTGTGTGTGGGGGGGGGAGAGTGTGTGTGGTGTGGGGGGGGGAGAGTGTGTGTGGGGGGGGAGAGTGTGTGTGTGTGGGGGGGGGAGAGTGTGTGTGTGTGGGGGGGAGACTGTGTGTGTGTGGGGGGGAGACTGTGTGTGTGTGGGGGGGAGAGTGTGTGTGTGGGGGGGGGAGAGTGTGTGTGGGGGGGGAGAGTGTGTGTGGGGGGGGAGAGAGTGTGTGGGGGGGGAGAGAGTGTGTGTGGGGGGGGAGAGAGTGTGTGTGGGGGGGGAGAGTGTGTGGGGGGGGGAGTGTGTGGGGGGGGGAGAGTGTGTGTGTGGGGGGGGAGAGTGTGTGTGGGGGGGGTGAGTGTGTGTGGGGGGGGTGAGAGTGTGTGTGGGGGGGGAGAGTGTGTGTGTGGGGGGGAGAGTGTGTGTGGGGGGGGAGAGTGTGTGTGGGGGGGGAGAGAGTGTGTGTGGGGGGGGGAGAGTGTGTGTGGGGGGGGAGAGAGTGGTGTGTGGGGGGGGAGTGTGTGTGTGGGGGGGGGAGAGTGTGTGTGTGGGGGGGGAGAGAGTGTGTGTGTGTGGGGGGGGAGAGTGTGTGTGTGGGGGGGGGAGAGTGTGTGTGTGGGGGGGGGGAGAGTGTGGGTGTGTGTGGGGGGAGAGTGTGTGTGTGTGTGTGGGGGGGTGAGAGTGTGTGGGGGGGGAGAGTGTGTGTGTGGGGGGGGGGAGAGTGTGTGTGTGTTGGGGGGAGAGTGTGTGTGTGTGTGGGGGGGAGAGAGTGTGTGGGGGGGGAGAGAGTGTGTGTGGGGGGGGAGAGAGTGTGTGTGTGTGGGGGAGAGAGTGTGTGTGTGTGGGGGAGAGAGTGTGTGTGGTGGGGGAGAGTGTGTGTGTGTGGGGGGGGGGAGTGTGTGTGTGTGTGGGGGGGGGTGAGAGTGTGTGTGGGGGGGGGGGAGTGTGTGTGTGGGGGGGGAGTGGTGTGTGTGTGGGGGGGAGAGAGTGTGTGTGTGTGGGGGGGGGAGTGTGTGTGTGGGGGGGGGGAGTGTGTGTGTGTGTGTGGGGGGGGAGAGTGTGTGTGTGTGGGGGGGGGAGAGAGTGTGTGTGTGTGGGGGGGGAGAGTGTGTGTGTGTGTGTGTGTGTGTGTGTGTGTGTGTATGTCTGACACACCAACACTACCGATTTGTGCGGTAAACTACCGGTTTTTAACTTCCGTCAACGCTTACCGCTTTTGTACATAATGTCAATGTTTTTTAGATTTCTCAGAAAAACAATCCCACACTAAGTTCTGAACGTGCTTTGCCAGTGGTTCGTGCGTTATTTTGGCATCATGAATACCGGAAATGCGCAAGACCAACCATTTATTAGTTCGGTGCCGTTTGCTCACTTCTCTATTTCCGGTTTCGTTGGCAGTGTGCATGTGGTGTGTTTGTGATAAAATTGCTTAGATACTAGTAAGGATAAAACGTGGAATATGGCTACACCAGAGAAGAAAAAGTCACAAACTAGATATCAGAATAAGTTTAAGACAAAGTGACAGATAGTCATCCCTTTATAAAAGCATCACGCAAAGGAGAAAACCATGCTTTCTGTGAGCATTGTCGAGTAGATTTCGCAATCTCGCATGGCGGCTATAATGACTTAACTCGGCATATTGGAACAGAAAAGCATAAAAGTAACTCCAGAGCAGTGAGTAACACATCAAAATTTATGTTCCTACCAAACAGCAAAACTACAGGCACAACACACACTGAAGTTTTATTTACGGGATTTTTAATGGAACATAACCTGCCTTTGACTCTGAGTGATCATTTCACAAAATTACCACCAAAACTGTGTCCAGATAGCAATATTGCGAAACAGTACTCATGTGGTCGTACAAAAACAACACACATGAGCATGTGTATTGGAGGGGATGCAGTTAAGAAAGTGACGGACTTTGTTGGCAAGAATAAAATGCTCTTTTCACTTGCAACTGATGGCAGTAGTGATGAAGATGACAAATATTTTCCCATTCTCATTACACACATGGATGAAAACACTGGGTTGATAACATCTTTTATTGATATGCCGGTTATTAACTCTGCAACTGGGGAAAATATAGCTGATGCAATAGTG
This sequence comes from Neoarius graeffei, assembly GCF_027579695.1. NCBI lineage: Eukaryota > Metazoa > Chordata > Actinopteri > Siluriformes > Ariidae > Neoarius > Neoarius graeffei. The sequence continues at coordinate 69,702,466 of NC_083587.1, forward strand.
GATTCTCTGACAAAAGTTGGTTTAAATTTGGAGCAGTGTGTTGCATTTTCATCTGATAATGCATCTGTTATGACTGGTAAACAACGTGGTGTACTAGGACAAATCTGTAATAAAATGTACTTATTTGAATAAATGTACTTATTACAAATCTGTGTAATAAAATGTACTTATTTGATTCCTATTTATGTTTAGTTGTGTTTTATGCTTTGTTTAAAGTGAATTAGTAGCAACATCTTTAAAAACAATTGTCCGCCAAAATTTGAAATTGCCAATTTGTGCAACGGTACCGTGCGCGAGTAAAATCTACCTCTTTTTCTTGTGAAAAGGTTGGCATGTATGGTGTATGTGAGAGAGTGAGAGTGTGCGCGGGTGTGAGAGAGTGAGTATGTGAGAGTGGGGGAGTGTGTGTGTGTGCGCGCACGTGGGATTGAGAGTCTATAGAGTTGCAGCTGTATGTTTCCGTATAAATATAATTACTGTTTTCTTTGTCTCATCACGTTTCTGCTTCTCAGCAGTGCTGTCCTCCTCCTCCTCCTCCTCCTCCGAACTCGACTCCGCCCCATCAGTCAAATATCTACAAAGACAGACCGGACTAATCATAATCACTTCGGCTCATCAGTTTAGTCATCATTAACACAAGGAATAAGTATAAATTTAATGAACATGGTCCTCAATAGTACAAAACTCTCAACACACAAAAAACATCCACACTGGTGTGTGCGCACGCAGCACTTATCTTCAGAGGAAGTGGCTGTTTTCATTACACACACAGCTTTTAAATACTGCATACATCACACACTCTCACACACTTCAGATCAAACTTTAAGATATTAATAGAAAACATTGTCTAAATGAAATATTCATATAAAAAAAAGTGTTTGTGTGTATGTGTGTGTGTGTGTGTGTGTGTGTGTGTGAGAGAGAGAGAGAGAGAGAGAGAGAGAGCGCGCGGGGGGGTCATATACAGCTGTACAGTGAACACACACCGTTTATAGGAGATTTTCTGTTTCCTCTTGTGACAGTCGATCACCCACTCCTTCCTCACAATCAGCCCCCCTGCTGCCTTCACCTGACTGTATTTAGGAGTGTTAGCAAAGGCACATCTATACACACACACACACACACACTGGTTTCACTCTATATGTCAGCTTTATTGAAGTGTTGTACATGTGTTTGAGATGAGAGAGAGAGAGAGAGAGAGAGAGAGAGAGAGAGAGAGAGAGTGTGAGTTGTACATGAGGTGTGTGGAGTCGGGGCTCCAGTCTGGTCGGTACTTCGCCCCCATGGACAGAGCCTTGTCTCGGAGTTCTCCACGGAACGGGTTCTGGAACCCACTAAGCACAAACACCACACCCTCCATGATGCGGTTGAAGGGGACGGGCTCTGAGGACCAGGGGCTGGGCTTCACAGAGGATGTCTGCCCCGGGGACTTCTGGGAAAAAGACACTGTACAAGGACACATTCATCAAACGTTCTATTTATTTATTATTTATTTATTATTTATCTATTTATCTAAAGCAAAGCACAACTTTGTTCATCACACACTTGTGAAATTTCCTCTCTGCATTTAACCCATCTGAAACAGTGAACACACACATGCACACACCCGTGAGCAATGAGCACACACACACACCCAGAGCAGTGGGCAGCCATGCTGACAGCGCCCGGGGAGCAGTTGGGAGTTCGGTGCCTCGCTCAAGGGCACCTCAGCCCAAGGCCGTCCCATATTAACCTAACCTGCATGTCTTCGGCCTGTGGGGGAAACCGGAGCACCCGGAGGAAACCCACACAGACACGGGGAGAACATGCAAACTCCACACAGAAAGGCCCTCGCCGGCCCCGGGGCTCGAACCCATCTGTCTATGTTTACTACTTTTTCAATTCACACCATGTATCCATCCACCTGTCAATCTGCCCCTCCATGTACATTTTTGTTCATCTGCATATTTACACTATAATGAATCACTACAAGATGGAACACTGTCTGTGTTATAGACCGGTCCGTGTGCCAGCGAAGGTGTGTGCGCGCGCGTTTCGGACCCGTCCTTGTGGATGTGCACGTGTTACAGACCTGTTTTTGTGCCGGTGGAGGTGTGTGTGTGTGTGTGTGTGTGTGTGTTACAGACCTGTTTTTGTGCCGGTGGAGGTGTGTGTGTGTGTGTGTGTGTGTGTGTGTGTTACAGACCTGTTTTTGTGCCGGTGGAGGTGTGTGTGTGTGTGTGTGTGTGTGTTACAGACCTGTTTTTGTGCTGATGGACGTGTGTGTGTGTGTGTGTGTGTTGCAGACCCGTTTTTGTGCCGGTGGAGGTGTGTGTGTGTGTGTGTGTGTGTGTGTGTGTGTGTTACAGACCTGTTTTTGTGCCGGTGGAGGTGTGTGTGTGTGTGTGTGTGTGTGTGTGTGTGTGTGTGTGTTACAGACCTGTTTTTGTGCCGGTGGAGGTGTGTGTGTGTGTGTGTGTGTGTGTGTGTGTTACAGACCTGTTTTTGTGCCGATGGAGGTGTGTGTGTGTGTGTGTGTGTGTGTGTGTGTTACAGACCTGTTTTTGTGCCGGTGGAGGTGTGTGTGTGTGTGTGTGTTACAGACCTGTTTTTGTGCCGGTGGAGGTGTGTGTGTGTGTTACAGACCTGTTTTTGTGCCGGTGTGTGTGTGTGTGTGTGTGTGTGTGTGTGTGTGTGTGTTTCAGACCTGTTTTTGTGCCGGTGTGTGTGTGTGTTACAGACCTGTTTTTGTGCCGGTGGAGGTGTGTGTGTGTGTGTGTGTGTTACAGACCTGTTTTTGTGCCGGTGGAGGTGTGTGTGTGTGTGTGTGTGTTACAGACCTGTTTTTGTGCCGGTGGAGGTGTGTGTGTGTGTGTGTGTGTGTGTGTGTGTGTTACAGACCTGTTTTTGTGCCGGTGGAGGTGTGTGTGTGTGTGTGTGTGTGTGTGTTACAGACCTGTTTTTGTGCCGGTGGAGGTGTGTGTGTGTGTGTGTGTGTGTGTGTGTGTGTGTGTTACAGACCTGTTTTTGTGCCGGTGGAGGTGTGTGTGTGTGTGTGTGTGTGTGTGTGTGTGTGTTTCAGACCTGTTTTTGTGCCGGTGGAGGTGTGTGTGTGTGTGTGTGTGTGTGTGTTACAGACCTGTTTTTGTGCCGGTGGAGGTGTGTGTGTGTGTGTGTTACAGACCTGTTTTTGTGCCGGTGGAGGTGTGTGTGTGTGTGTGTGTGTGTGTTACAGACCTGTTTTTGTGCCGGTGGAGGTGTGTGTGTGTGTGTGTGTGTGTTACAGACCTGTTTTTGTGCCGGTGTGTGTGTGTGTGTGTGTGTGTTTCAGACCTGTTTTTGTGCCGGTGGAGGTGTGTGTGTGTGTGTGTGTGTGTGTGTTACAGACCTGTTTTTGTGCCGGTGGAGGTGTGTGTGTGTGTGTGTGTGTGTGTTTCAGACCTGTTTTTGTGCCGGTGGAGGTGTGTGTGTGTGTGTGTGTGTGTGTGTGTGTGTTTCAGACCTGTTTTTGTGCCGGTGGAGGTGTGTGTGTGTGTGTGTGTGTGTGTGTTACAGACCTGTTTTTGTGCCGGTGGAGGTGTGTGTGTGTGTGTGTGTGTGTGTTTCAGACCTGTTTTTGTGCCGGTGGAGGTGTGTGTGTGTGTGTGTGTGTGTGTGTGTGTGTGTGTGTTACAGACCTGTTTTTGTGCCGGTGTGTGTGTGTGTGTGTGTGTGTTTCAGACCTGTTTTTGTGCCGGTGTGTGTGTGTGTGTGTGTGTGTGTGTGTGTGTGTTTCAGACCTGTTTTTGTGCCGGTGTGTGTGTGTGTGTGTGTGTGTGTGTGTGTGTTTCAGACCTGTTTTTGTGCCGATGGAGGTGTGTGTGTGTGTGTGTGTGTGTGTGTTACAGACCTGTTTTTGTGCCGGTGTGTGTGTGTGTTTCAGACCTGTTTTTGTGCCGGTGGAGGTGTGTGTGTGTGTGTGTGTGTGTGTTTCAGACCTGTTTTTGTGCCGGTGGAGGTGTGTGTGTGTGTTTCAGACCTGTTTTTGTGCCGGTGGAGGTGTGTGTGTGTGTGTGTGTGTGTTACAGACCTGTTTTTGTGCCGGTGGAGGTGTGTGTGTGTGTGTGTGTGTGTGTGTGTTACAGACCTGTTTTTGTGCCGGTGGAGGTGTGTGTGTGTGTGTGTGTGTTACAGACCTGTTTTTGTGCCGGTGGAGGTGTGTGTGTGTGTGTGTGTGTGTGTGTGTGTGTGTTACAGACCTGTTTTTGTGCCGGTGGAGGTGTGTGTGTGTGTGTGTGTGTGTTTCAGACCTGTTTTTGTGCCGGTGTGTGTGTGTGTGTGTGTGTGTTTCAGACCTGTTTTTGTGCCGGTGGAGGTGTGTGTGTGTGTGTGTGTTACAGACCTGTTTTTGTGCCGGTGGAGGTGTGTGTGTGTGTGTGTTACAGACCTGTTTTTGTGCCGGTGAAGGTGTGTGTGTGTGTGTGTGTGTGTTACAGACCTGTTTTTGTGCCGATGGAGGTGTGTGTGTGTGTGTGTGTGTGTGTGTGTGTTACAGACCTGTTTTTGTGCCGATGGAGGTGTGTGTGTGTGTGTGTTACAGACCTGTTTTTGTGCCGATGGAGGTGTGTGTGTGTGTGTGTTACAGACCTGTTTTTGTGCCGGTGTGTGTGTGTGTGTGTGTGTGTGTGTGTTTCAGACCTGTTTTTGTGCCGGTGTGTGTGTGTGTGTGTGTGTGTGTGTGTTTCAGACCTGTTTTTGTGCCGGTGGAGGTGTGTGTGTGTGTGTGTGTGTGTGTTTCAGACCTGTTTTTGTGCCGGTGGAGGTGTGTGTGTGTGTGTGTGTGTGTGTGTTACAGACCTGTTTTTGTGCCGGTGGAGGTGTGTGTGTGTGTGTGTGTGTGTGTTACAGACCTGTTTTTGTGCCGGTGGAGGTGTGTGTGTGTGTGTGTTACAGACCTGTTTTTGTGCCGGTGGAGGTGTGTGTGTGTGTGTGTTACAGACCTGTTTTTGTGCCGGTGGAGGTGTGTGTGTGTGTGTGTGTGTGTGTGTGTTACAGACCTGTTTTTGTGCCGGTGGAGGTGTGTGTGTGTGTGTGTGTGTGTGTTACAGACCTGTTTTTGTGCCGGTGGAGGTGTGTGTGTGTGTGTGTTACAGACCTGTTTTTGTGCCGGTGGAGGTGTGTGTGTGTGTGTGTGTGTGTGTGTTACAGACCTGTTTTTGTGCCGGTGGAGGTGTGTGTGTGTGTGTGTGTTACAGACCTGTTTTTGTGCCGGTGGAGGTGTGTGTGTGTGTGTGTTACAGACCTGTTTTTGTGCCGGTGGAGGTGTGTGTGTGTGTGTGTGTGTGTGTTACAGACCTGTTTTTGTGCCGGTGGAGGTGTGTGTGTGTGTGTGTGTGTGTGTGTGTGTGTGTGTTACAGACCTGTTTTTGTGCCGGTGTGTGTGTGTGTGTGTGTGTGTTTCAGACCTGTTTTTGTGCCGGTGTGTGTGTGTGTGTGTGTGTGTGTGTGTGTGTGTGTGTGTGTGTTTCAGACCTGTTTTTGTGCCGGTGTGTGTGTGTGTGTGTGTGTGTTTCAGACCTGTTTTTGTGCCGATGGAGGTGTGTGTGTGTGTGTGTGTGTGTGTGTTACAGACCTGTTTTTGTGCCGGTGTGTGTGTGTGTTTCAGACCTGTTTTTGTGCCGGTGGAGGTGTGTGTGTGTGTGTGTGTGTGTGTTTCAGACCTGTTTTTGTGCCGGTGGAGGTGTGTGTGTGTGTTTCAGACCTGTTTTTGTGCCGGTGGAGGTGTGTGTGTGTGTGTGTGTGTTACAGACCTGTTTTTGTGCCGGTGGAGGTGTGTGTGTGTGTGTGTGTGTGTGTGTGTTACAGACCTGTTTTTGTGCCGGTGGAGGTGTGTGTGTGTGTGTGTGTGTTACAGACCTGTTTTTGTGCCGGTGGAGGTGTGTGTGTGTGTGTGTGTGTGTGTGTGTGTGTGTGTTACAGACCTGTTTTTGTGCCGGTGGAGGTGTGTGTGTGTGTGTGTGTGTGTGTGTTTCAGACCTGTTTTTGTGCCGGTGTGTGTGTGTGTGTGTGTGTGTTTCAGACCTGTTTTTGTGCCGGTGGAGGTGTGTGTGTGTGTGTGTGTTACAGACCTGTTTTTGTGCCGGTGGAGGTGTGTGTGTGTGTGTGTGTTACAGACCTGTTTTTGTGCCGGTGGAGGTGTGTGTGTGTGTGTGTTACAGACCTGTTTTTGTGCCGGTGAAGGTGTGTGTGTGTGTGTGTGTGTGTGTGTGTTACAGACCTGTTTTTGTGCCGATGGAGGTGTGTGTGTGTGTGTGTGTGTGTGTGTGTGTGTGTTACAGACCTGTTTTTGTGCCGATGGAGGTGTGTGTGTGTGTGTGTTACAGACCTGTTTTTGTGCCGATGGAGGTGTGTGTGTGTGTGTGTTACAGACCTGTTTTTGTGCCGGTGTGTGTGTGTGTGTGTGTGTGTGTGTGTGTGTGTGTGTGTGTTTCAGACCTGTTTTTGTGCCGGTGTGTGTGTGTGTTACAGACCTGTTTTTGTGCCGGTGTGTGTGTGTGTGTGTGTGTGTGTGTGTGTGTTTCAGACCTGTTTTTGTGCCGGTGGAGGTGTGTGTGTGTGTGTGTGTGTGTGTTTCAGACCTGTTTTTGTGCCGGTGGAGGTGTGTGTGTGTGTGTGTGTGTGTGTTACAGACCTGTTTTTGTGCCGGTGGAGGTGTGTGTGTGTTACAGACCTGTTTTTGTGCCGGTGGAGGTGTGTGTGTGTGTGTGTTACAGACCTGTTTTTGTGCCGGTGGAGGTGTGTGTGTGTGTGTGTGTGTGTGTGTGTTACAGACCTGTTTTTGTGCCGATGGAGGTGTGTGTGTGTGTGTGTGTGTGTTACAGACCTGTTTTTGTGCCGGTGGAGGTGTGTGTGTGTGTGTGTGTGTGTGTTACAGACCTGTTTTTGTGCCGGTGGAGGTGTGTGTGTGTGTGTGTGTTACAGACCTGTTTTTGTGCCGGTGAAGGTGTGTGTGTGTGTGTGTGTCTGTGTTACAGACCTGTTTTTGTGCCGGTGAAGGTGTGTGTGTGTGTGTGTGTGTGTGTGTGTGTGTGTGTGTGTGTGTGTTTCAGACCTGTTTTTGTGCCGGTGAAGGTGTGTGTGTGTGTGTGTTACAGACCTGTTTTTGTGCCGGTGAAGGTGTGTGTGTGTGTGTGTTTCAGACCTGTTTTTGTGCCGGTGAAGGTGTGTGTGTGTGTGTGTTACAGACCTGTTTTTGTGCCGGTGAAGGTGTGTGTGTGTGTGTGTTACAGACCTGTTTTTGTGCCGGTGAAGGTGTGTGTGTGTGTGTGTGTGTGTGTTACAGACCTGTTTTTGTGCCGGTGAAGGTGTGTGTGTGTGTGTGTGTGTGTGTGTGTGTGTGTGTGTGTGTTTCAGACCTGTTTTTGTGCCGGTGGAGGTGTGTGTGTGTGTGTGTGTGTTACAGACCTGTTTTTGTGCCGGTGAAGGTGTGTGTGTGTGTGTGTGTGTGTTTCAGACCTGTTTTTGTGCCGGTGGAGGTGTGTGTGTGTGTGTGTGTGTGTGTGTTACAGACCTGTTTTTGTGCCGGTGGAGGTGTGTGTGTGTGTGTGTGTGTGTTTCAGACCTGTTTTTGTGCCGGTGGAGGTGTGTGTGTGTGTGTGTGTGTGTGTGTGTTACAGACCTGTTTTTGTGCCGGTGGAGGTGTGTGTGTGTGTGTGTTACAGACCTGTTTTTGTGCCGGTGAAGGTGTGTGTGTGTGTGTGTTTCAGACCTGTTTTTGTGCCGGTGGAGGTGTGTGTGTGTGTGTGTGTGTGTGTGTTACAGACCTGTTTTTGTGCCGGTGGAGGTGTGTGTGTGTTCAGCGGTCCGTGTGAGGGTTTTGCATGGAGCTGTGCGTTTACTGGCAGGGGGAGGGGGGGCGTCCTGTCTCTCTTTACTGAACTCAAACTTTCTCTTCACAGGTAGAGCAGTCTGTGGAGGCAGAGAACAAACACACACACACACACACACACACACACACACACACACATCTCAATAAGCACTTTTTTAAAGTATTAAATTGGACTGGAACGTGAAACAGCTCCCTCTTCTGGACAAAAAGAATTCTTCACCTGTTCATCAGTGCAAGGCTGTGATAGGTGAACACCTGATAAACAGGTGTGTGTGTGTTGCTCTCATTAAACATGACAGATACATAATTAGGGCTAGAACTGATAATAGGGCTGCTGATTAATGGATACATACAGAGGGGCAGGACCAGTGATTGGCAGGTACCTGTGGTGAACTGGTGGGGGCAGAGGTTGAGGTCGATGGCTCTGCCTGTAACGCGGCTGCTGCATAACTCAGCGTAGTGTTTTTAGGAGAAACTGGATGAAAATAAATCACCACACATTCCACAGTGAATCAATCACTGATAAATCACACGATTTCACACCGTTTTATCACTTTCAATGTTTCAATCAATCAATCTTTTATTTCAATTACATATAAACATATAATAGACTACACGAGTCTGCAAATGGCGCACTGCTAATAAAGGCAGACTCGTTTTTACAAAGAAAAAAATATTTTATCTGAATTAATATTATACTTAAATATGTATGAAAAAGATAAGAACATGCTTAACAAATTAACAACTATTTGGTAACAAAATGAAAAAGAGGAGACAATACTTATTTGATATAAAGGTACAGTAATATATCATTAAATACTTATAATAATAATCTATGCATAGTATTAAATAATATTTAAAATTAAAACTAAGATTAGTAAGTAAGTAAGATTGTATAAATTTATATACATGTATATATAGCTCTTAATTATATATAGAAATAAAAGTTATGTAGAAAGAAAGAGTTTAGAGATGTCAACATCATATCCATATCTACTTAAATTGGGAAAAAGGTGGTGTCTGACTTTTTTCTTGAACGACAATTTCAATGAAGAAGATCTTTTAGAAGTTGGAATCTGGTTCCAACATGGGAAAATGAGTTCTTTTGTAGATTTGTGCGAGAATACAGTGTTTAAAAGGTGTGAAGATCGGCTCACCCTTCAGTCCTGCGCTCTCTTTATTCTCTCGGCTCAGGAACAGACTCCCGGGCTGCAGCTTTGACCCAGGGGACTGAGATTCCTCCTTCATCCGGAACTGACCCAGTTTAGTCAACTTCTACCATAACATACGCACAACTAAGTACAAGTTTTGAATTTTATAATTCATGTCAATGTCACACAGAGAGACCTGCAGAGGTCCCTTCACACACTCCAGGATGCAGCCATGATCACTTCATATATACATGGATTAAAGCAAAAAAAAAAAATCATCTGACTAAAAAAAAAAGCTCCATGTCGTTGGCCCCTACCACGTCAGTGATGCGTCAAATTTTAAACGCCGTGTTGTCCATTATCCCCTCGGCCCCTACTTATAGTACATTTACATAATTTTAACAATGACTAAAGCTAAGGCAAGACTTGACCATTGTCATTACTGGCTATTCATGATGAAACATCAAGTTTTCAGCACAAAGTGCAAATTTATTTCAACAATACTTTAGTAATGCACAACAGTGGTTCAGAGAAAAGTGCAAGTGCAGTCGAACTTGAACCATGCTTTCAAAAGAGTGGAACAGAAAGAAAAATAAGAAAATCTGTTGAAATAAAGCCAGGAAACAAGAAAAGTAAAGTGAAAGTTCACTTTTTCTGCTTCTTCGCAGTGAAGCCAAAGGCATCTAGTTTGGCAACACCTGATGCCTGTTTTTGTTTCTTTTTCCTTGGCACAGCAGCAGGAGCTTGCCATTATCGCCCATTTCATTTCGCCAAGCCCATCTCCACTTATTCTTTACCGTTTTGTCGATGTCTGACACATCTGTGCCTTCATTTAAAAGAAGCGCGTCCATGCTGGCAAAACCGAAAGTAATTTGATGCGCTCTAGTGATGGAAATCGAAGGGCCTATGTCAGGTGAAATATGGCCTTATACGCAGTACTCGAGTTGAGGGGGGATGTGGGGGGAGGCATCCCCCTTCTGAAATAAAAATCTCAAATCATCCCCCTTATAAAACGGCCACCCCCCCCATCACATCCCTTGGGCCATTTTACCAATTAATATGGAAATTAGCCTACTATTATTTTAACAAATATTACTACCATTTCAACATTAGAGGCTTTGCGCAGTGATAGCCTACATGTAGCCGGATAAAAAAGACGCATATTTATTTATTCGGTTGCACCTCTCATTCACACCTATACGGAGGTTTCAGTCACTGAAAACAGCTACTTTCGCAAACTCTGGGCAGAGTGGCGATTTCTGAAAACTCCATCTTCAGACACACGTGTAAATCGGGAAAACGAAGCAGCAGTGGGCGAGAGGGCGCGCGCGAATATAATGAGTCAGAGGTGTGAATCTTTCACCGAATGCCAATTGTCCCGGTTCTTCATGAAATCGCACGCACAAATTCATTAGGTTAACTTTCAAATAACTGTTCTTGTGCACTTGCGAAACTGGAGCCACTTTCCTGAATTTTGAGCTTCGGAGTATTCGCTTCTTTATCTATTTAATCAATTAATTAATGTCACATACATTAAATTACTAATGTAAACCATTAGTAGCCTGTTTAAGCAATCGCTGTTTTCTCCACTGTTTTCCGACCTTTTGTGCTTAGTGAATGAGACACTTCATTACACTCCACTGACTGACTTCCAATTCCGGACTTTTTTGAAAATGTAAAATATAGGCCTACGAGATGGTTTTTGGGACTTAAATCGCGTTGGTCCTTCACTATTAATTTTTGAGACTGACGAGGCACTAAATACTGTGGAATTATTTTCTCCTTACTATGAAGTTTGGCATCTTAAACAAGTATCGGGAAATCGTGCAGCCCGACTCTGCAGCCTCCAATGTTTAAGCGAACTGCTGAAACCATAATGTTTAAAGATTAAATCGTAGGCTAATCAAACCAAAGAAAAACACAGCCTTTCCAGAACATTGTCTGCCGAAGCCTGTTTAACCTACAAAAGGCTTAATAGCAAAGGTCCTGCTGCGGCTTCAGGCTGTTTAGATTTTTCACCTGATCACCTTTCAATAGGCAAATATTATTATTATTATTATTATTACTACAACAGGCCTAGTATTAGTAGTAGGCAAGTAGTTGCCTAGTAGTAGGACAGCCAGATTGTTTCATCAGTGGAGCCGCCGTTAAAAGGAAACTGATGCGGAGCGCCGCGGCTCGCCTCGGGGTGAATCGCGTCCTGAGGCGCGGGGCTGGCCCGCCCTGGCAGAGCTGGTTCATTGGGGAGAGGGCAGAGGTTGCTGGCTGCCAAGTTTGGAGAGGCTGGGACCTCCCCTGGCCGAGTTACAAGCGTGCAAAGTCTGGCTGGAGCCACCGATAGAAACGAAACTCAAGCCGAGCACCGCGGCTCGCTGCCTACGCCCAGCCTCCCCGGGAGTAGACAGTAGTGTAGGCTGTATTTATTTATTTAGGCCTATCTAGCACAACAACTTATTCCTTTACATAAACTCAAACATAGCACAAGAAAGGGTTCAACAACAGGCAATCACAGCAGCTGGGTGAAGTTCTAAATCACATCGGTGTCAGACCTATGGACCTACCCCCCCCTTTTTTTTTTTCCTCGGATCTGCATCACTCTCATTATTGATCTTTAGCGCTCCCAGTTGACGGAAATCTGTTGTAGCGACGGAAAACTTTAATCCATGTATATGTGTATATATATGTGTATATATGTGTATGTGTGTATGTGTGTACTCACAGGTGATGTGGCAGCAGGAGTGTCGTCATTCGGCAGAGAGTGAAACTTTATAAATGCCACTCCATATGCAATGTTCTGTGCACACACACACACACCACAATCACACAGAGAAACAGACAAAGAGAGACAAGAAGAGAGACAGACAGGTCGAGAGTGAGACGCATGTGTGTGACCTTGTTGTAGGGTTGTGTACAGACGATCTTCACTCTGTCCCACTTCTCCTGACTCGTGCTCTTCACCAGTTGCTGAGGGCCGAAAAATCGCACACGGTTTAGATTCGAATTCCCTCGACTCTCAAAGGGAGACATGAACGACGATGTCACCAACAACACCTTCATACACACACACACACACACACACACACAGGAACTGACATCACACTGATGCTCCACTTCGCTACAGTCGGTTTGGTTTATTTCTTTGGGACTCGACACTCTGAGATGAACATAAAGGCAGGGTGAAGAGGGGCAAGGTGCAAGTGTGTGCCTCAAAATCCAAGGACATGTTACTGTGCATCTGATCCTACCTCAAAATCCTGGTCTTTAACGGAGGTCGAGTGTCCGACGAGTACTTCGATGAAGGCTGATCCTTCATTCCCAATGTCAATACTGTGGACCTGCTCCTCCTTCTCAAACTGATCAAACACCATCAACACAAACACGATCAGCACCATGAAAAAACCCACCGCCATGCTGGATGAGGGAGGCGTTACACAGGTGTACCTGCAGGATGACTGAAACCTGTTTCTCTCCTGGATGAGCAGATTTCCACTTCCTGTACGTCTCTGAGCTCAACAAGTTCTCTGCTTTATGTGTCTGTACAGAGAGAGAGAGAGAGAGAGAGAGAGAGAGAGAGAGAGATTTCCATATAATGATGACCATGAGATTAGGGACAGCAGATAACCTGGACACGGGTTCCACTCACACTGTCCTCACTGCTGCAGGACACCACATGTTTCAGTTTAATCTCCGGCATCTCAGCCTCCTTTACACTGACGACTCCTTACTCGCGTCCCGATCAGCCCTGAGACCCAGGGAGGGAGTTCCAGTGCACTCCCCTGAAGTGTGCACTCCCCTGAAGTGTGCACTCCTCTGAAGTGTGCACTCCTCTGAAGTGTGCACTACCCTGAAGTGTGCACTCCTCTGAAGTGTGCACTCCTCTGAAGTGTGCACTACCCTGAAGTGTGCACTCCTCTGAAGTGTGCACTCCCCTGAAGTGTGCACTCCCCTGAAGTGTGCACTCCTCTGAAGTGTGCACTACCCTGAAGTGTGCACTCCTGAGGGAAACAGCTGAACTTCACACTGATAAACCAGGAGAAACAGAACATCAATAAGACTTGAAACATCCTGAATGAGAAACTAACACAGCCTTAAATCACGTCTTCTAACTCACACAATGCATTTTAACGAAATAAAAAACCACTAATATTTTAATATTTATAAAAACCTGTTTAATTTCGGTAAGGCGGCTAAAACTCTGCAGCGGAAATGCTAGGCGTTAGCCGGATGAGCTAACAATACTGCCATCATCATAAAGTTTCAAAATGCGAAATTAATATTAAATATTTTAATTATGTGTCCATAAAACACAATCGATTCCACAAAACGTACCGAAATCAGAAAACCTGTAAAAAAAATTACATATATATATATAAAGTAATAATTTTTAAAAAATTTGCTCTAGCCTCCGCTAACACACAGAAACCGCTGCACTGTTTATTTTCTTTCCCAACCGTATTGCGATAATCCCCGCCCTCCTAAGCTAGGATTGGCTAGTCGCTAGTAGCCTCGCTATCCAATTGACGGATCAGTCAAAAATGGGAACTATTGGCCAATCCCAGCGAGGTGTGGGAGGAACTGTCTGAATATGGGTTGGGAAAAATAGACCGCGTACAGATTCGTTCTTCTTTTACGGTTATGACGTTTTTCCGGTTTGTCAGCGTCTTTGCCGAGCGCTTTTCCGCTCCCTAGTGGTCACTCGCATAGATGGTCACGCCCCCCTTTTTAATGCAAAGCCTTAAAGGGCACATCTTGGGTAATTCAGGCGCGAGATCAGTGTAATTCTCCTATTTTATATTAAACTTTGGTCAAATATCTGTAACATTCTGCATTTTGTGCATTTGTTTACTTTGCGCAATACCAGAAAAATTCAGTTGAAATCGAGCCGTTTGAGGCGAATTGCCCCGCCTCCGGAAAAACTCAGCACGTGGATTTCCCGGGAAACAGTGATTTTCGTGACGTCACGTGCGGGACTCCTCCCTCTGAATCCTACGTCAGCGCTGGTTTGTTTATGAGGAAGCGACCCGGGCCCTGGACCACGAAGCGGGTTTTCTGGCTTACCAGGGTAACTTCGAGAGTAACTTGATCACGTGCAGTGTAACTTCCCGATTAACCCATACTATGAAAGTTGGCTATGTTCAAACCGAGGTCTGCTGCCATGGCAACTTACGCTGCATCTCAAACCTGCTCGTCTCGGGTTATGTTCTTGGTTAACCCGAGGTTTCCGATTAACCACACCCTTTTTAAACACCACCTCTCCACCGACATTTCCTCTAGAGACAATGCCAGCGTACCTGGATGACCCGTGCGATATCGGAGCGCAGATTAGAGATGGGATTTATCCCCGATAGCAGAGGGTCGTTGAAACGACGTAGAGTTTTGGTCAGAATGGTCGGTTTCTGTCGTACGTCAGAAAATCAACGTTGAAACGGCGCCGTGAAACGTCGATTTCTCCGCCGTCTGAGAGGGTCGATTTATCACCGTTGAATCAACGTGGGTAAAGGTTGATCTGTCGACCGTCAGAGAAGGTTGAATATACGACGTTGAACCATCGTCACTTTTGCCGGCCAGTTTTCAACATTGGTAGGATGAGCAACTGGCCCGTAGCCAGGGGGGATCGGAGGGTTCGTTTGATCCCCCCCGCGACACCGCGCCCCAGACACACACGCCTCAAGATTACTCAAGATTTATTCATTTGTTCATGTCCGATGAATATACATTGATTCACATTTAAATTTACAATATCAAATCCAGACTAATCAAAAAAGAAAAGTAGACTAAGTGAGGACGAGTTAGAAAAACGGGTTCATTTCTCCTATGTTTATGTTTACACGTTTTGTTCAGACTGCTTTACACCCCAATCCAGTGGGTGGCGGTAATGCCCCCATTAGACCCCTTTCACTGACGTCACCCGAAACCGGAAGTAAACAAACCCTGCGCCACATTGGAAGACCAACAAACTCGTGATTTGGGGGAAATAACGGCAGCGCGCGGTCTGTGAACCCACGAGGCACTTGGTTCATCATAAACCTACAATGGTAAACTTTTGTGCTGTGTTCGGGTTCTAACAAAGCTGATGGGAAAGGGGAAAAGAAGTCTTTCTACAGAATACCAGCTGTGATTGAGACACAAGGGGAGCAAACCAAGGAGCTTTCTGCCGGGAGACAGAGAGAGGATTTAGCTGCTTTATGCAGAGCGGATCTGAATACTTCAAGTCTATTTTGTTACTGGTAAGTCACTAGGCTAGAGTGTTGTAGAACATTTTTTTAAATGTTTACTGATTAAAAACATCCTTAATTTTATCAAATATACTCTACTCTATATTTCATTTCTTTCTTTTGTTTTAATTTTCCTCCCTCCATCCCTCTTTGGATTTTAAATATAGTTTTTCCCCATGTCCAAATAATGAGGTAGGGTGGCATTTAGAAACCCATAGCCTACTGCTGACTTTCTTTATCAATGCTGCATCAAATTAATTTTGGTTATGTTTTTCTGTTTCCATGTACAGGTGTCTGCGCCGCAGGAGGAATAGGCCACGATTCTCATTCTCATTATCTCTAGCCGCTTTATCCTTCTACAGGGTCGCGGGCGAGCTGGATCCTATCCCAGCTGACTACGGGCGAAAGGCCGGGTTCACCCTGGACAAGTCGCCAGGTCATCACAGGGCTGACACATAGACACAGACAACCATTCACACTCACATTCACACCTACGCTCAATTTAGAGTCACCAGTTAACCTAACCTGCATGTCTTTGGACTGTGGGGGAAACCGGAGCACCCGGAGGAAACCCACGCGGACACGGGGAGAACATGCAAACTCCGCACAGAAAGGCCCTCGCCGGCCCCGGGGTTCGAACCCAGGACCTTCTTGCTGTGAGGCAACAGCGCTAACCACTACACCACCGTGCCGCCCCTTAGGCCACAATTATAAATTATAAATAAATCATAAAATGTTTCTAAGAACTTGTTCAAGTGTGTTCTGTTCCTTATAAATGTTAAAAGTTATGCCTCATTAGATAGCTTGACAAACATTAGGAGAGGTGCATTGTTGCATGCATTTTTATATCCTGTTGTACATTAAACAGGCCGTAGCCTACGCACATTGATATAAATTAAGTTTCACTTTCATGGTTGAAGTATGCATGTGTGTGTTCATCCTAGGCAAGAGCCCCGATGCTTTATTGTTAGCTAGTTTAATTTAGCCTGTTTTGCTTAATTTGTAGCCTTCCTGTTGTACATAAAACAGGAAGTAAAGTTGGATGAATCATCGCCGAAAATTCAACTATAAATCGACTGAAATACGTAGTTGAATAAAGGGTGAAAGGGGGTCTATTCTCTGTCGACCACCAGCCACTTTTCAACGTCGTTTCAACGGAAACTCGTATGAGCAAAGCGGTGTTGAATCAACGTCGGTGATCGACGGTGATTCGACGGCGTATAGGTCGAAGAACATGCCGATGATTCCACGTCGAATCAACGACCCTCTGCTATCTGGGATGGCTCTTTGATGGGATTCGCATCTTTGTGATCCGTTCTTTGAAAAGAGCCATTCAAAAGACTGGCTCATTTGGCTCTTTTTAAATATTTATTCAGTTTTAAGAAGACAGCGTCTAAAGAAGCCAGATCCCTCTGCTTAGACAGTGACATCAATATTTCTGGACATCCCTTTTATATAAAGCAACCTAGACTTACATTATTGTAACCCCTAAACGCTCATAAATAACCATTAAAAAACAATGAGGGCTTCAATGAATGTCCATGCAGAACGGCTTTTCTGTAAAAAAAAAAAAAAAAAAAGAACGCACTCAAGAACATAGTTATCAAGAACGCAAGAATCTTTTATAGAAAAACACTTGTTTTACAAAAACATTTAAGTCTGAGATACAAAATAGATACAACTACAATAAATATAACACAAGAACTAGTTATCACACAAGAACATTTTAATAGAAAAAAATAAACTTTCTATATTAAAAATATTGAAATTGTAACAAAAATAGATACAACTAAACAGTCAGATAAATAGATAAAGTTATAACAAGAACACAAGATTATTTTAATAGGAAAAAACAAACTATTAATGCAAAAAATATTATTAGAAAAATAGATACAATTAGACAAACAGATAAATAAATAAAATGCACAAAAATAGAACAAACAAAATGACGATAGAATAAATTAAATGAACGTCCGTGCAAAGTAGTTTTCCCACAATATTATCATTAATATCACACAACAACATTATAAACTATATACAAAACAATTTGAACTATTAGGCAAACAGATAAAACTTGAATAAATAAAAGGCAAATGAATGCTTGCTTGCACACACACACACACACACACACACCCCATTATGAATGATGTTTTTATATTTCATTTTCACCTGTTGCCAGGTGCGTTTGGCTGCTGTTGCCTCTGAAATGTTCACAGGACCGACACCAACTTAGTCAAAGGGACTGAACAGTCAGTCATCCTAATTCATGTGACTCTGTGCACAGATCAGCTTAAGTAGGCGACTCCATGAATTTACCATACCACATTTTATTCAGGATTTTTCGGACATTAAACAAGCTATATATGACTGGGGCCACGTCGAAGGACCATTTTCTGTGACTTGTGATTGATCATGAAGCTTCTCTCATCCTATACTTCTGTTCTGGAACATGTAGAAGGGAGAATGTACTTGCGCATTTACCCGATCGGCAATTCGGTGCCAACATGCTTGCCGCTCCTTATTGGCAGCCGCTGTGTTAGATTTTGCTCTTAATGTTGTTTTGAACTCCTCGTAGCTTTGCATTATGACAGCGCATTCTTCCTCCGTGAAGTGCGGCGACCGTGCCATTGTGAACAGTGGGGATTTGCGCTGATAACCTCCCCTTTAACGTGAACGCGCATTAACCCTGATTAGGTTAAACCAGGTTCAACAAATCAACTTCATAACTGGCGTCGTAGTACCGTTTAACCCCAAACAAGATAACCAGGTTTTGTCAACCCCGGTTTAGCGGGGGAACCCTGGGTTACTTCTGGGTAGGTTAACCTCCGTTCGTAGTACAGGGCCCTGGTGGTTTTCTGCAAATTTCTTCAATGTTATCGTGTAATTATTAAACTGGTGAACAGCTGGAGCGACACCAGCCGTGATGGGATTAGTGCTCAGCGTTTCCCAAAAGGCCGGACAGTGAGAGAGAAACGGCAGCGCTTGGTGCGAGGCTCCCGGAAGCCGAGGACCAGCAGAGCCGAGAACGAGACCAAGAACATCGGTGATTCACAAGCTGACTGTTGCCCGAAACCGGAAGTAAACAGACCCTGTGCCATTTTGGAAGACCAACAAACTCGTGATTAGGGGAAAATAACGGCAGCGGTATGTGAACCCACGAGAATAAAGTGGAGTGGCAAACGACTTAAACAAATCTGAGCTGTTTTATTTATGATTTATTGGCCCAACAGTAGACTTGAAAGAAACCTGTGTGAGACTTGGCAAAAAACTGTGGATATAATGGATAAGTCTGTGCATGATCTGCGGACACTTTGAGGTAAGCAAACGCAAGAAATTCAGATTTAAAACATGATAAACTGGCCCCAAGTTGATAACTGTATGAGGAGCAAGCCTCCCAGACTTCTACAATTTAATAATAATAATTTAGGATGGTTTGGGGCTTGCTCTCCCTCCTATTATATAAATAAAGCATAGTTGTTGTGTAGGCATATATCATAAATACATATGTATAATTTGGACAAATTAACCTAAATTATGGATACCTTAATAGTAACAAAAAGTATTAATTTTTCAACTGAAAAGATATATTATTAAAAGATAAATATCAACAAGATTACCTTGGCCATAACTATGTGTAGGTTATTCTTAACAGCTGTAATATCACGAACCAAGCCGCTAACAACATAATTGTAAGCCTGTAGCCCTTTGTAGGCTTTCAAGTCATCAGCAGTGTAGGCACTGGGTGTAAACAACAAATAGTTTACAATGTCTGGGTAACAAACAGATGGCAGAATTGGTGTCTGGTCCTCCTTATGTTTCCATTCTCCCTTGCCCCGAGTCTTATCATATGGGTCAAACCCATCAATCACAGGCAGTTTCTCCACATACCGCGCCCTTTCTGCAGCTGGTAATGTACTCACATAACCAGAATTATCAGCCATCGTGTCACTTTACTCTCGCTCGTACTTTGTTTTATATTGTGAGTATGTATGTATGTATGTACTTGGAGGTCTTCCAATATGGCGCCCTAACAAAATCCTCTAGTCCTCTATACTCTAAATTAGGTGTTCCTGTGGTACACGGATAATGTTATTTATTGACACACACAAAAGTAAACAACACGAAAGCGCTGGACGATAATACACTTACTGAGATTAGATCAGACAGAACTTTATTGATCCCTTTGTGAGGGTTCCCTCAGGGAAATTAAAAAGATACAGTCCACAGCCTGGTCAAAAGCAGCCAAAGTAGTGCGATTAAAGTCCCCAGAAACGGTGATAAATGCCTGAGGGTGCTGCGTCTGCAGCCTCGCTGTGACAGAGTGAATCCTCTCACGTGCAGCGGCTGCCCTCGGAGGGATGGAAACACAGATGGTGATGCGAGTGGCTCCAAGCCCGGGCAACATAAGACTGTCTTTACGGAGAAATGTCCCGGGTTACACCAGCAGTTGTTAACATAAATGATGAGTCCCCCACCTTTGCCTTTCCTGCATGTGTTAGTGTCTCTGTCGGCTCTCACAGCAGTGAATCCCCGCAGGTCCACATTAGCATCCGGTACAAGGTGTGTTAGCCATGTCTCCGTAAAGATAAATAAGCTGCTCTCCCGGTAAATCCGCTGGTTGTTCAGAGCGGAAAGCTCGTCGACTTTATTCGGCAGCGAGTTCACATTCCCCATGATAACGGAGGGAATGGATGGTTTGTAGCACTGTTGGTTGTCCGCTAGCCTAGCCTTTAGCTTAGCTCCAGCTTTGCAGCCCCTGGGTTTCCTCCTCAGCTCGGCCGGGATGTGGTGTCGTATCCCGGCTCGTCCCATTGTTTTCAGGGCCAGCAGCTCCTCTCTCGAATAAGAGAGAAAACTGGCTCCTGGTTGTGTGTTAAAGTTAAATATATTCATGTTATATAGTAAAACACACTATGTCTTCGTAAGAAGAGCAGAAAAGTAAAAAAAAAAAAAAGGTGGAAAAAAGAGGTTTAAAGAGCTAAAAACTACAGAGCTACTGGAGAGGCAGCCGTCTCACACAGCACCCAAGGTCACATTTTCTTTACATTTTACTTCACATGTCTCAAGGGATATATGGCATGTTAGGGCTTGAGATCTTGGGACCCATCAAACACAGTAAATGTATACACAACCCTGCTTAGCCGATTCCATGTGTGTAGCTTATGAAATCTTTCTCCTACAGTAGCCAGTACTCTTCTAAATGAAGAAATATATAAGTACATAATAGTAATTGGGGAAAAAAAACATAGGATTTAACAATCGATAGAGGAGCATTGATACATGAATCCATGGGTTTAGAAGCTGAAGGTGACAATTCCATATTTGAATGCAAAATCGTTCGCTGCTAAACTTGGTCTCCACAGGCTGTGCCCTGAAACCGTGCGAGCGCTCGCAGCCTGCTGGCGGATCCGCAGGTGACGTCACGAATCTGGCTCCGGACTCCCTTGGGATTTTTCTAGACACATTTTATTTTATTTTTTTCTGCTGTAGACAGATGGCCTTGTGCAAAGTTACCTTTCTGGATGAGTGTGTAAATGGACATACACTATATTGCCAAAAGTATTTGCTCACCCATCCAAATTATTGGAATCAGGTGTCCCAATCACTTCCATGGCCGCAGGTGTATAAAATCAAGTACCTCGGCATGCAGACTGTTTTTACAGTTTGGAGCTGGCCCCTTCCTCTTCCAGCAGGACTGTGCACCAGTGCACAAAGCAAGGTCCATAAAGACATGGATGACAGAGTCTGGTGTGGATGAACTTGACTGGCCTGCACAGAGTCCTGACCTCAACCCGATAGAACACCTTTGGGATGAATTAGAGCGGAGACTGAGAGCCGGGCCTTCTCGGCCAACATCAGTGTGTGACCTCACAAATGTGCTTCTGGAAGAATGGTCAAAAATTCCCATAAACACACTCCTAAACCTTGTGGACAGCCTTCCCAGAAGAGTTGAAGCTGTTCTAGCTGCAAAGGGTGGACCGACATCATGTTGAACCCTATGGATTAGGAATGGGATGTCACTTAAGCTCATATGTGAGTCAAGGCAGGTGAGCAAATACTTTTGGCAATATAGACCCTTTTCAGTCACGTGACCTTCGTAAACGCGACCACCATTTTGGACATGTAGTGGACTTCGGCTCAAATTGGTTTGAATGCGAGGAAGGCGACAAACGGAGAACATACAAGAAAAAGGAGCGAGATGCAGAAAACACCTTCGCTATCCAGCGACGTAGGGCATTTACAGGGCGAGCAGAGGGAGAAATAACAACAGTAACGACACATTAGCAACGCCGTACAGAAATAACGGTTTATGGCACAGACCCTTTCGGTTCTCGCTCATCTAGCTGCTACAATGACTGCTTAGACTGCAACAATAATACCTAACACACATTTAAGTATCCGTCGTAAAGACGTGAAACTCGCCGAGTGACGAGTGTGTTCATTGATAAGCTAACACAATCTAAAAGTAGACATACCATCACACTGCCCTGGCGCTGTGTACAGTTTACCTTCTACGGTTTGTGCACTCGCTATTTGCCATTACTTTCTCCAGCCCAGTGTTACAGATTACAGGGAACGGCCTGGATTTAAGAGACAAATACATGCTCCTCTTGCTTTGAACACTTAGCCCATGTTTACATTAGACCGTATCAGCGGCTCATCAGATTAACGTTTTTAAAAACGATTAGTGTACACACAGCAACACCAACACACGATTCGTCTGCACACAGCAACACCAATACACGGATACGCTCGGCTCCGCAGGCATCCTGCGCTCCAAATCACTCCGCCCTGAACAGCGAGTGCCCTCTGGAGGGTGCGCACTCCGGCCCTGCGCAGCTCACACAGCGCGCGAGTGAAGTGCACGAGCCACGATTCGGGACTGAGCCGCTGTGTGTGAGATCCCAGCGCAGATCACTTACCACTCGCAAGTGGAAGGATGGCAAGCCTAAAGACAATCTTTTTTTTTTTTTTGTTACATAGTCAAGAGAGGTGTCGGATCACTGGATCCAGTGTAAATAGCTGCCGTAGCCAACGCCCGAGGTTCCGGAGCGCGCTCCGGCTTGCTCCCCCTCAAATTAAGCGCTGTTTGTAGGACACTGCCTCTGATCTGTCCTACAGTCTACCAACAGCAAAGGAACACAACGCTAGCTAATGTCGTTAGCTAATAGCTACTACAGAAGAACAAAGAGGTTACAATGGGTTATTTTAGCCTATTTGGTTACACACTCGCCGCCACAGAATGTTAACAGCAATGTAATGCCTTTTCTGGCTAATTTTATTCATCTTACCTCCAACAAAGTGGTCACTGCACAAGCGCTGGTATGCCGAGGGCTGCCAATCTGTTAATGGCCGCTATCCATCTTCTCCGTCGGGATCCGATAAAATGATAACCCTTGCCTTGTTTGTTGATGGTTACTACATCCAGGTGCACAACAATATAGTGGCATGATGGAAGTCTTGCTGAAAATAAACACTTTCTTTGCTGCCGTTCCTCAATGCTGGCTGTGGTAAACTACTGGTAGTACACGTCCAAAATGGCGGCCGCGTTTGTCATGACGTCACTTGAAAAGGGTCCATAGTGTACTTTCATATAAAAAAAAAAAAACAAAATTGTTCCAGGATATGCACTCTAAAAAAAAAAAAGTTCAGGAGAAAATTCACTCTCAGTATTTCTGCTATTTGGGTGAAAAGTTTTAATTTTGGAGTCGTGCGCAGGATTACACACGTACAGAAAATTTTATTGACAGTAAAACGAATGTTTCTTCATCATCATCATCACATTGAGCTTGCTCAGATTCTTTTGACAATATCACACCAAGCATTTCTGTCCATCACAGTAGGTAATTCATCAAGGTTGAGTCCAGAATCACAGATGAGTTGCTCTATGTAAGTCTTTGAAGGCCTTCCAGCACTTCTATGACCATGAGCTGGATTCCAGAGAATTAGGTCACTAATCAACTCATCTTTACTTCGGAAACTATGCCCAGCAAATCTGAGTCTTCTTTCTCATCTAACTTCTGAGATGGGGGCAAGATTGCCATAAAGTTGGGTTTTTGTAGGATGTTCCTGCCAGGAGATATTGAGAATGGCTCTGAGCATCCGAGTATAGTTGCCATTTAGTGTATTCTCCAATCTTTTTGTGAGGGTCCAAGTTGAGGAACCATAGAGCAAGACAGATTCAACTACAGCACAGAAAAGGTTTTTCTTAACTTCGTTGGGAAGATTTGATTTCCAAATAATTGAGAGCTGTTTAAGAGCTGACCATGCTTTGGCAATTCGGATGTCAATGCTTTTTTTCTGAGGATATGATGTTGCTACCAAGGTATGAAAAAGTTTCCACTGAGTTAATTGGAATACCTGATAATGACTTGATGATTCTGTGACAGTTGATGTTTTATATATTCAGTCGTCTTTGCATTTACATACGGTCCTACGCTAGATGCTGCTTGCTCGAGAGAGTGTAGGAGTTTGGTTGCTCCTTCAATTGCGTTTGATATTAGGACGAGATCATCTGCATAGTCTGCATCAGTGATGATTAAGGTAGGATGTCTTTGACTCTTTTTCTGAGGGTAAATCCAAGCTCATTTAAGTCATCCAGTGAGGTTCGTAGGACATAGTCCAGGCATATAATAAATAGATATGGGGCAAATTTGTCTCCTTGAACTACTCCAGCCAGGATATCAAAAAAGTGTGTCTCCATCTGGTGAGCAGACTTTAGCTTTTGAGTTTTTATACAGTATCATGATAGCATTGACTATCTCTTGTGGGATTCCGTATGCGAGTAGAATTTGCCCCATTTTTTTTTCTCTGTGGATTGAATCGAAAGCCAGTCAAGTTTATTTGTATCGCGCTTTTAACAATAAACATTGTTGCAAAGCAGCTTTACAGAATTTGAATGACTTTAAACATGAGCTAATTTTATCCCTAATCTATCCCCAATGATGAAGCCTGTGGCGACGGTGGCAAGGAAAAACTCCCTCAGACGGCATGAGGAAGGAACCCGACTCAAAAGGGAACCCATCCTCATTTGGGCAACAACAGACAGCCTGACTATAACATTAACAGTTTTAACATGAAGTCAGTTTCGTTGATGTTATAAACTCTTCATTGATGGAAACTTGAGTGTAAAACTGTTCATGACAACTGCAGTCCTAAAGTTAGCAAGTCAACTGTAGTCCTCAGCCATAAAAGCATTACTGTAAGAGTCCAGAGCGTCCTCCAGGTGTGACTTTCAACTGTCCTCATGGGGCCGTCCTCCACAGGAGCGATGCGATGAGACTCCAACCAGACACAGGGCACCAGGATGGATCAGGCAGGTCCGAGGAGCAGAAGAGGTTCAGCATCTCGATCTCAGGATTGACCTGTAACTCAGAGGGACAGATTTGGGGAGGGAGAAAGAGAGAGAGAGGGAGAGAAAACACAGGTTGTTAGGTATGCCCAGTGTCACCTGAATAAGTAGGAACAGTATACATTAGGGTTGGGCGGTATTACGGTAAGAAGGTATCCCGAGGTATCCAAAAGTACCAACGTGTCTCATTACCGTCATTTTAAAAAAAAATATAATATCTAAATAAATATGGAGTACATGAGGTCATAATATAAAATAATAAATTGAAGATCATCCCGAATAACTGCGTGATCGTATTTTCACTAATTCTATCAATTTCCTAAAGAAGTTTTCATCGCGTGCAGGGTTGTTTATGTCGTTACCATGGCAACCCTGCGTGACATTTTGGAGTCTGACAGAAAGCTTCGCAAGAGACTGAGACCGGGGGTGTCATGGCTCAGATGGCTAAGGCACCGTACCATAAATCCGGGGACCCGGGTTCGATTCCGACCCGAGGTTATTTCCCGATCCCGTCTCTCTCTCCCCCGCTCATTTCCTGTCTCTCTATACTGTCCTATCTAAAAAAAAAAAAAAAAGAGACTGAGACCGCGGTTGAAAGATGGCAAGTCAAGATAACGAGTTAGTGGCAAAAAAATACAACATCGGCAGTGTGGCAGTATTTTGGTTTCAAACCAAACGAAAAATCTAATATGTCCCCTAAGGCACACCATAGCCTGGGGTACTCCACTTCCACGAGATCTCTCCAATGAGTTGTGTTTTGAGTAGGTTACATGAGTAACAACAAGGTAAAATAATATAACGTATGACATTTGGGATGTGGGTAATAAACGTTTGAAATGTCATCTACTGAAGAAACGGAAGAAAACATCGTAGCGTAAACTGTTAGGTTTCTGGTGGGAATTAGCAATGCGCTTGCTATCTTTGTTGGGTGTGTTAAACCGTATGGATTTAAGTGGAATAATTGTAAGGAGTTATGTGATCAAGACAACGTTTTAAGCAAGGTAAGGCCATTTGATTATTAATTTCCCCGCCATGGCATGACGTGGGCCCATATGATTTTGCCTTGTGCAGCTACCGCGCATTTGAATTAGGTTCGCCTCATTTGCGCTGAAGAATATGGTTTATCGCGCAGTCTAAACGGACTTGGGTGTTGGTTGATTCTTTTTCTTTTTTTATTTCCCATGCTTGAAAGGGTATGATCCTGCTCATCGTGTACTTTTTTTTGATGGAGCAGGTGAAATAGTGCTGCAAATGGCGTTTCAACACAGACATGTGTAAACGACAGTTGAATGCTATTTTCAAGATGAAGGAAGAGTTGCGTGATGCTTTGAAATATCTCTTAATCCATTCATCAATGCACAAAATTCGCTTTGCTGCTTAATCCATACCACAATGCACACAATTCGCTATGCTGCTTTTAAATAGTACATTTGAGGCATAGGCGCACGTTACACAGTAGGCCGAAACAAAATATTATTTTTTTTCTCAGTAATACCGTATACCCCGGGAAAACACAGAGACGGTTTAAAGGTATCAAAATTTGGATACCGCCCAACCCTAGTATACATATCGCACTGAGTGCAAGCAGGGACTCCGGCAACTAACTATGACAGCATAACTAAAAGGGGAGAGTCAGAAGGTAACACAGGCATGAGGGAGCCCCGGGACATAAAGCAGCAGCCACTACACCATCAACAAACTCGAGTGAGCAAGCGAGTGGGGACTGACAGCATCCATACATCCCAGTTTACCAAAACACTCTGTCTGAGGATCCTCCAGATCTACTCCTTTACCTCATAAACACCATTAACACAAGGCTTGACTAAACAGATATGTTTTCAGCCGAGACTTAAACACTGAGACTGTGTCTGATTCCCGAACGCTACTTGGAAGGCTGTTCCATAACTGTGGGGCTTTGTAAGAAAAGGCTCCGCCCCCTGATGTAGCCTTCACTATACGAGGTACCAGCAGATAGCCTGCACCTTTTGATCTAAGTAGGCGTGGCGGGTCATAGAGGAGCAGAAGTTCACTCAGGTACTGTGGTGTGAGACCATTTAGTGCTTTAAAGGTCAATAGTAGTATTTTATAATCAATAGGAAATGTGATTGGGAGCCAATGCAGTGTGGATAAGACAGGCGTGATGTGGTCATATTTTCTAGTTCTAGTAAGGACTCTTGCTGCTGCATTTTGAACTAACTGGAGCTTGTTTATGCACTTATTGGAACATCCAGACAGTAAGGCATTACAATAATCCAACCTGGAGGGAATGAAAGCAGGAACTAGTTTTTCCACGTCACGTAGTGACATTAAATTTCTAGTCTTAGCAATATTTCTGAGATGAAAGAAAGCTATCCGGGTGATGTTATCAATGTGAGTTTCGAATGAAAGACTGGGGTCAATAATCACTCCGAGGTCTTTCACTGCTGCACGTGAAGAAACCGAAAGGCCATCCAGAGTTACTGTGGAATCAGAAAACTTACTTCTAGCTGCATGTGGTCCGAGTACAAGTACTTCAGTCTTGTCAGAGTTAAGCAGAAGGAAATTAATAAGCATCCAGTGTCTAATGTCCTTCACACATTCCTCAATTCTATTGAGGTTTTTCACCGGACGTCACAGGGTCACATGACACCCCGGTGTCCGCCATTTTGAAGGTCAAGCTAGCTAATGTCAACAACATAGTAGCTAGTATGTTACTGTAGCAATGTTTACGTTCAGTCATTTGGATGACTGTTAAAACCTTTCAGTCTCAAGTTTTTCCTTTACTGTATTTACTAGTTTACTGTAATTATGATCCGGCAGCTATTTACACCGGATCCAGTGTAAATAGCTGCCGGATCGTGCTCCGGCTTGCTCCCCCTCAAATTAAGCAGCGCGCTCCGGCTTGCTCCCGGAGTGCTCTGGCCGAGGTTCCAGAGTGCGCTCCGGCTTGCTCCCGGAGTGCGCGTTGCTTAATTTGAGGGGGAGCAAGCCGGAGCGCGCTCCGGCAGCTATTTACACCGGATCCAGTGAGAAAACACAGGTTGTTAGGTATGCCCAATGTCACCTGATGAGTAGGAACAGTATACATTTTGCTCAGAGTACAAGCAGGGACTCCGGCAAAACTAACTATGACAGCATAACTAAAAGGGGAGAGCCAGAAGGTAACACAGGCATGAGGGAGCCCCGGGACATAAAGCAGCAGCCACTACACCGTCAATAAACTCGAGTGAGCAAGCGAGTGGGGACTGACAGCATCCATACATCCCAGTTTAAGCCTAGGTCACAACCCACCGTACGTGCTCCTACGGCCGGTCTACGTGCAAAAAAACGCAAGAAACGCATGGAGGGCTCGCATGTGACGTGCTGATTTTCGAACCGTAGACTGGCCGCAGACCGGCCACAGAGGTTCTTTGTCATGTCAAACAAACTCTATGGGTGCTTACGTTTTTTTCAGGTTGCAAGACAAACTTGTGGCCAACGTGCATCTTTCTCCACAAAAAACAAAACAAAAAAAAAACACAGCGATTTGGGAAACGCCAAAAATCGCACGGCTAAAAAAAAAAAATCGTACGTCCGGTTGTGACCTAGGCTTTACCAAAACACTGTCTGAAGACCTTCCAGAGCTACACCTTTACCTCATAAACACCATTAACACAAGGCTCGACTAAACAGATATGTTTTCAGCCGAGACTTTAACACCGAGACTGTGTCTGATTCCCGAACATTACTTGGAAGGCTGTTCCATAACTGTGGGGCTTTGTAAGAAAAGGCTCCGCCCCCTGATGTAGCCTTCACTATACGAGGTACCAGCAGATAGCCTGCACCTTTTGATTTAAGTAGGCGTGGCGGGTCATAGAGGCAGAGTCCTGCATCGGGTCGGGTACCCACAGGTACCCGCGGACATGGGTGAAAAGTTGCCGAAATGGGCGGGTTTTTAACATTCCGAAATTTTACGGGTGGGTATGCGGGCGGGCAGGTTAAAATACGGGTGGGTAGCACGGGTAGCATGTGAATCAAAATGGTGGTAATTTCAGTAGGCTTTTTTATTTTTTTAATCTATCGTAGGCCTATTTTCTTATCGCAGCAGTCCAGGCGACGCAGCTATTTCGTCACTTTGCCGCGACTGCGTCTGTAGCAACAGCATGTCTGAGCAGATCAAAGCAAAGTTGTCTAGCGGTGCGTATACAATAGTTAACAACGACTCTTCCAGGGCAAAGTCTGATATCTGGATTAAATTTGGTTTAATAGCAGACGAAGATAACAATACAGTAACTGGATATGCAGCGTGCAAAGGATGTAAAAAAATCCTGGCATACGACAGGTTGACTTTTTTTTTTTGTTATAGCCTGCTGCTGCTGTCGTTTTCAGCTGTGTTAATTTTCCGGTACAGCACATGTTCTGCGCGTTTTCCAGTTACTGTCACTTGCCTACACAAAATTTTGAAACAAAAAAAAAAACGTGAACGTGTAGCTATTGCCAGTTATGGCTTGACTATTTCCTAGGTCTATTGTTTGAAATCCCGTTGGCATCGCACTTTTTTTCAGTGGCGCATTTAAAAATAAAGTTCTCAGTGGGAATACTTTCGATTTGTCTGATTTTTCATGGGCACGGGTGGGTAACGGGTAGAATGTTAACGGGTCCGGGCGGGTACGGATTTAACTTTGAAATAACCACGGGTTAGTGGGTGGGTAATGCACTGTACGGATATGGGTGGGTGCGGGTCTCAAAAAATGGACCTGTGCAGGACTCTGCATAGAGGAGCAGAAGTTCACTCGGGTACTGTGGTGCGAGACCATTTAGTGCTTTAAAGGTCAATAGTAGTATTTTATAATCAATAGGAAATTTGATTGGGAGCCAATGCAGTGTGGATAAGACAGGGGTGATGGGGTCATATTTTCTAGTTCTAGTAAGGACTCTTGCTGCTGCATTTTGAACTAACTGGAGCTTGTTTATGCACTTATTGGAACATCCAGACAGTAAGGCATTACAATAATCCAACCTGGAGGGAACGAAAGCAGGAACTAGTTTTTCCACATCATGTAGTGACATTAAATTTCTTATCTTAGCAATATTTCTGAGATGAAAGAAAGCTATCCGGGTGATGTTATCAATGTGAGTTTCGAATGAAAGACTGGGGTCAATAATCACTCCGAGGTCTTTTACTGCTGCACGTGAAGAAACAGAAAGGCCATCCAGAGTTACTGTGGAATCAGAAAACTTACTTCTAGCTGTATGTGGTCCGAGTACAAGTACTTCAGTCTTGTCAGAGTTGAGCAGAAGGAAATTAATAAGCATCCAGTGTCTAATGTCCTTCACACATTCCTCAATTCTATTAAGCTGGTGTCTCTCATCAGGTTTTGCAGAAACATACAACTGTGTGTCATCAGCATAACAGTGTGCAATGGTATATTTTCTCATCTCATTATCTGTAGCCGCTTTATCCTGTTCTACAGGGTCGCAGGCGAGCTGGAGCCTATCCCAGCTGACTACGGGCGAAAGGCGGGGTACACCCTGGACAAGTCGCCAGGTCATCACAGGGCTGACACAGACAACCATTCACACTCACATTCACACCTACGCTCAATTTAGAGTCACCAGTTAACCTAACCTGCATGTCTTTGGACTGTGGGGGAAACCGGAGCACCCGGAGGAAACCCACGCGGACACGGGGAGAACATGCAAACTCCACACAGAAAGGCCCTCGCCGGCCACGGGGCTCAAACCCGGACCTTCTTGCTGTGAGGTGACAGCGCTAACCACTACACCACCGTGCTGCGCTGGTGTATTTTCAAATTGGTTAAATAGCCATTCAATTGGACTTGATTATCACGCTTCTTTGACTGGCTGTACAAGAAATTTTTAATTGTACCTTTTTGGTTGAGATGGGATGATAAGCAGGCAGGTGAGTATGGCAGGCAGGTAGGAGCAGTACAAACAAATAGTAGAAACTGGAGGACTCCAATAATCCAAACAAAGATAAAGACAACTAATTAAGTCAAAAATAGCCTGTAAAGAACTTTTTTGCTGCTCAAGTCCTCAACTCCTTTGTTCAAGTAGACTGAGGTCAAAGGTTAGTGGTAGCCATCTTATCCTTAAGGCCTACCAAAGGGCTATCAAACTAAAGGTCCTCAGGCAAAATAAAAGACCCAACATATCAACTAATAATCTGTACTCCTATTGTACATGTTGAATCTAATTTTAATTTAAACACAAAATGGCTCCTACACAAGGACAATGGAAAGGTGTGGTACATACCTCATCATGGTGTGTTTCATCTGAAGAAGGGGAGTTTGCATGTGGTGTTTGACTGCGCCGCAGCTTATCAAGGGACCTCACTGAATACGGAGCTCCTTCAAGGCCCCAAACACCTTATTTGGAGTTTTAGTCCACTTTCACCTGGGCAGAATTGCCATTATGGCTGATGTGGAAAAAAATGTTCCATCAAGTGAAAGTCTCACATCACGTGAACTTCCTGCGCTTCCTTTGGTGGCCTGATGGGGATAGTCAACCACTGAAAGAATACAGGATGGTGGTACATCTTTTTGGTGCAAGTTATGCTTTGAAGAGGACAGCTGAGGAGAACATAGGGTGCTTCTCAGTTGAAGCAACTAACACAGTCAAAAACAACTTATGTGGATGATCTGCTGAAAGCTGTTGATACAGAAAGCCATGCTATTAAGCTCTGCAGGGAGTTGAAGTTACTCTGTGCGACTGGGGGTTTCAAGTTGACCAAATGG
Organism: Neoarius graeffei; assembly: GCF_027579695.1. NCBI lineage: Eukaryota > Metazoa > Chordata > Actinopteri > Siluriformes > Ariidae > Neoarius > Neoarius graeffei. The sequence goes on from NC_083587.1 coordinate 69,733,746, forward strand.
ATTAGTAACAACAAAGCTGTCCTGACCTCCATTCCTGAGTCTGAAAGGGCAAAGGATATAAAGAATCTTGACATTGATGATTTGCCAATTGAGAGCACTGGGTGTGCAATGGTGTGTCAAGGAAGATGCCTTCACATTTCAGGTGACCATCAAAGAGTGTCCATGCAGTAGGCATGGAATTCTGTCCATGGTCAGTTCCATATATGATCCACTTGGATTCCTTGCACCTCTCACCTTTACAGCAAAATGCATTCTACAGGAGGAGTTATGTAAGCTGAACATTGGATGGGATGAAGAATTGCCAGAAGTCCATGCTCAAGCCTGGAAGAAATGGTGACATCTTCCAAGAGTGAGGGAATTCAAGGTCAGCAGATGTTTTGTACCAGACAACTTTGGAAGTGTCAAAACAGCACAGATGCACCATTTCTGTGATGTGAGTGAAGTTGGGTATGGTACAGTTACCTACCTGAGATTGACCAGCTGCAGCAAGGTCCACGTCACCTTTCTAATAGGAAAGGCCCGAGTTGCGCCTCTAAAGCTGATGACCACACCACAGATGGAGCTTACTGCTGCTGTTCTGGCAGTATGTATGGACAGGATGCTGTCTGAGGAGTTGCAGATGAATTTGGAAGCATCTTTTTTTTTTTTGGACAGATAGCATGACTGTTCTAAGGTACATCCGAAATGAAGGCAGAAGATTCCAAACCTTTGTGGCCAATCGTGTGATCAGAAGTGCCTCGGAAGTGTCTCAGTGGAAGTACATAGGAACAAAACTGAATCCTGCTGATTATGCCTCCCGGGGACTGCATGTGGATGCATTTCTGAAAGGAAAGACTTGGATCAATGGCCCAGAATTTTTAAAGGAACTACCCCAATGCTGGCCAGACCCTCCTGTTGAACTTGTCTTGTTTCCAGATGACCCTGAATTGAGAAAAGGAGTTATCATTGTTAATGTTGCTGTGAAGGAAAACTGTGATGCTACTGCTTACCTGATGAATTACATGTCAACATGGATGAAGCTCAAGAAAGCTGTGACATGGCTCCTCAGATTGAAGTCTGTTCTTTTGGATTTTGTCAAAAAATGCAAGAAAGACAAAAACATGTTATGGTCACAAGAAAACAGAAACAAGAAAAAAATGGTCCATATATGCTATCAGTCAATGACATGGAAAATGCTGAGGTGGCAATTGTACAGTTTTGTCAGAGGCAAGGCTTTTCAAAAGAGAGGGCTTGTTTGCAGAGAGGTATGCAGTGCGTGAGAAGAAACAGCACCATCTTCAGGTTGGATCCTTTTCTTGATGATGGCATCTTGAGGGTCGGTGGCTGTCTCAGCAAAATGGCAATGCCCAGTGAACAAAAACATCTTGCGAGCCTCCCTAAAGACCACCATGTTTCCAAGCTCTTACTTCAGCATATCCATCATGAAGTTGGACACAGTGGAAGGAATTTCATGCTTTCCCGACTCAGACAAAGGTACTGGATTCTTTGTGCCAATGCTTTGGCCAGAGAGGTCATTCATGAATGCACAACATGCAGAAAATTCAGCTCCGGTGTAGGTGAACAGAAAATGGCAGACCTTCCTGTTGATAGGTTGACCCCTGACCTTCCACCTTTTACTCATGTAGGGGTTGATTATTTTGGATCACTGGAAATCAAACGAGGTCATAGCCTTGTGAAGTGGTATGGAGTGAGTTTTACGTGTCTTACCAGCCGTGCTATACATCTGGAAGTTGCAAATTCAGTTGATATGGATTCTTGTATCCATGCCTTCAGATGTTTCATTGCCAGAAGAGGGCAGGTGTCTGAACTGTGATCGGACAATGGAACAAATTTTGTTGCAACGGAAAAGGAACTAAAAGAGGCTCTGAAATCCTGGAACATACAACAGATTGAATAGAGTCTGCTCCAAAAGGGAGTGAAATGGACTTTCAATCCACCCCATTGTGCCCATTATGGAGGAATATGGGAGAGGCTCATTCGCATGGTCAAAAGAATACCCCAGTCAATCACCATGTTAAGGGTGGCGAGATGTGGTGAGTTAGGATCCAATAGCAGAACACAAACCAGAAAATCCAATGAATAAAAAGTGATTTAATTAAAGTCCAAAAAAAGTCAAACAAAAATGGCAAAAATAATCCAGACAACAACAAGGTAGACAAAGTGCCAATATGAAAAAACATGAAAAATAGTCCAGACAACAACCATAGTGCAAGAAAAAAAATGACAAAACATGAGTACAAAAAACTGTGGCTAAGACTAGGCAAAACGGAGAGCAAAAATCCGGAAGCAAAAAATGGCACAGAGATGATATGAAAAACAGACAAGATGTTCTGGCAGAGTCCATTCTTCTTCTTCAGGATATAATGGCGGATTGGACACCATCCGGTGTATTACCGCCACCTACAGGATAATTAAGTCCACTACTAGTCCATCAGTCTCTTAGATTCTGGCGTAAAGCTGGCAGAGTCCATTTCTGAGAACGCTCTATTTATACACAGCAGAGCAGACCGGGAAGTGAATGCCAGCAAGATGGAAGTCCTGTCCCGGATCCGGATTGCGCTGAACTGGGAGATAGTAAATCTCCGGAGTGGATGTCCAGGGTGGATCATGATGCATCAGTCAACAGCATCTGGATGATGAGGGCCTTCAGACTGTAATATGTGAAGTTGAGGCCATTCTAAATAGCCGTCCACTCGCAACTGTCTCTGACAATCCAAATGACTTGGAACCACTAACACCTAACCATTTACTGCAACTCAAGGTGCAGCCAGTTCTTCCTTCAGGATTGTTTGTGAAAGGTGACCTTTATGTCGGACATCGCTGGAGGCAGACACAATACATTGCTGATTTATTCTGGAAACGATGGGTCAGAGAGTATATTCCTCTTCTACAGACACGGCAAAAGTGGTCTCGTGTCAGATGCAACTTACGTGAAGGAGACATTGTGCTGGTAGCTGATGCCACAGCACCAAGAGGATCATGGATGTTGGCCAGAATCATTGAAGCCGTCCCGGATTCCAAAGGCTTGGTGTGCAGCGTAAGGCTTCAAACAAAGATGAGCCAGCTTGAGAGACCTGTCAGTAAGATCTCTTTGCTGGTAGAGGGCCTGCAACCGAAGACTGATTGAGGCCTCACCGAATTTGTGCACAGGCGTACACTCACATGCAGATGCATGCACTGGTTCTTACACACAGTTTTGTAAATGGTATATAGCTCCTTTAGAAAATTTACATTTTGTTTATTATAGCTCACTTCCTGCAGTCGCTATAAGGGGCCGGCTGTGTAGGAGCCATTTTGTGTTTAAACTAAAATTAGATTCAATATGTACTATAAGAGTACAGGTTATTAGTTGATATGTTGGGTCTTTTATTTTGCCTGAGGACCTTTAGTTTGATAGCCCTTTGGTAGGCCTTAAGGAGAAGATGGCTGCCACTAACCTTTGACCTCAGTCTACTTGAACAAAGGTTAGTGGCAGCCATCTTATCAAACTAAAGGTCCTCAGGCAAAATAAAAGACCCAACATATTGTTAGAGGTGGTGGAGGTGTGGTGAGATAAGGATCCACAAGCAGAACACAGACAGTAATCCAATAAATAAGATGATTTAATCCAGGGAAAAAGGCGTGGCAAAAAGGTAAACAAATGGGACAAAAAACAAATGGCAAAAATAGTCCAGGTAAAAAGAGACAAAAAAACTTGACAAAAACACGAGACAGGCAAGGACAAAAATGCTAGAGCAAAAAACCATAAACAAGAGAAAACCCTTAGTGCAAAAAAACATGAACTAGAAAAATAGCTTGAGCAAAAAACCATGAACCGCAATAGAGGCGCAGAAATGGCTAGAATAGCAAAACGAGACGTTCTGGCAAAGTCAGAGTCTGAGAACAGTGTATTTATAAGCAGCGGTGAAAACCAGGAAGGTGAGATAGGTGAGATGGAATTCCCGTCCCGGATCCGGATTGGCGCCGGCATGAGATCTGTAATCTCTGGAGTGGATGTCCGGGGCAGAGCATGACACACATCAACTAATAATCTGTACTCCCATAGTACATATTTTAATCTAATTTTAGTTTAAACACAAAATGGCTCCTACACAGTGGAAACTAATACCATGCTTACAAATAATATCACCCAGGGGTAACATATATAAAGAAAAAAAGCAATGGGCCTAAGAAAGAACCTTGTGGAACACAAAACTTTACTTTAGTATGTCTAGAAAAATCAACATTTACATCAACATACTGATAACGATCAGTTAAATAAGAGCTGAGCCAGGAGAGGGCCGTTCCCTTAACTCCCACAACATTTTCTAGTCTATCCAGAAGAATGGAATGATCAATGGTATCAAATGCTGCACTAAGGTCAAGCAACACAAGCAGCGAGACACAGCCCTGATCAGACGCCAACAGTAGGTCATTTACTACTTTAACCAGCGCTGTCTCTGTGCTATGATGAGGTCTAAATCCTGACTGATACATTTCATGGATGTTATTCCTATGTAAATATGAGCATAACTGCTGTGCCACAGCTTTTTCAAGGCTCTTGGAGATAAAGGGGAGGTTTGATATCGGCCGATAATTGGACAGCTGACAGGGATCAAGGTCAGGTTTTTTTAATCAGGGGTTTGATAACTGCTAGTTTAAAGGATTTGGGTACATAGCCAATCATAAGAGAAGAATTTATTATTTTTAGAAGTGGTTCAATTACTTCAGGTATTATCTGTTTGAATAGACGTGTAGGTAAGGGATCTAGTACGCAAGTTGAGACTTTTGATGCGGAGATTAATGAAAGTAATTCAGTTTCTCTAAGGGGAGTAAAACATTCTAATTGCTGATCTGATACAGTTATATTGTTAACTACAGGGTCACTTACAGTGGTGCTTGAAAGTTTGTGAACCCTTTAGAATTTTCTATATTCCTGCATAAATATAACCTAAAACAATATCAGATTTTCACACAAGTCCTAAAAGTAGATAAAGAGAACCCAGTTAAATAAATGAGACAAAAATATTATACTTGGTCATTTATTTATTGAGGAAAATGATCCAATATTACATATCTGTGAGTGGCAAAAGTATGTGACCCTTTGCTTTCAGTATCTGGTGTGACCCCCTTGTGCAGCAATAACTGCAACTAAACATTTGCGGTAACTGTTGATCAGTCCTGCACACCGGCTTGGAGGAATTTTAGCCCGTTCCTCCGTACAGAACAGCTTCAACTCTGGGATGTTGGTGGGTTTCCTCACATGAACTGCTCGCTTCAGGTCCTTCCACAACATTTCCATTGGATTAAGGTCAGGACTTTGACTTGGCCATTCCAAAACATTCACTTTATTCTTCTTTAACCATTCTTTGGTAGAACGACTTGTGTGCTTAGGGTCGTTGTCTTGCTGCATGACCCACCTTCTCTTGAGATTCAGTTCATGGACAGATGTCCTGACATTTTCCTTTAGAATTCGCTGGTATAATTCAGAATTCATTGTTCCATCCATGATGGCAAGCCATCCTGGCCCAGATGCAGCAAAACAGGCCCAAACCATGATACTACCACCACCATGTTTCACAGATGGGATAAGGTTCTTATGCTGGAATGCAGTGTTTTCCTTTCTCCAAACATAACGCTTCTCATTTAAACCAAAAAGTTCTATTTTGGTCTCATCCATCCACAAAACATTTTTCCAATAGCCTTCTGGCTTGTCCATGTGATCTTTAGCAAACTGCAGACGAGCAGCAATGTTCTTTTTGGAGAGCAGTGGCTTTCTCCTTGCAACCCTGCCATGCACACCATTTGTTGTTCAGTGTTCTCCTGATGGTAGCCTCATGAACATTAACATTAGCCAATGTGAGAGAGGCCTTCAGTTGCTTAGAAGTTACCCCGGGGTCCTCTGTGACCTCACCGACTATTACACGCCTTGCTCTTGGAGTGATCTTTGCTGGTCGACCACTCCTGGGGAGGGTAACAATGGTCTTGAATTTCCTCCATTTGTACACAATCTGTCTGACTGTGGATTGGTGGAGTCCAAACTCTTTAGGGAGGGTTTTGTAACCTTTTCCAGCCTGATGAGCATCAACAACGCTTTTTCTGAGGTCCTCAGAAATCTCCTTTGTTCGTGCCATGATACACTTCCACAAACATGTGTTGTGAAGATCAGACTTTGATAGATCCCTGTTCTTTAAATAAAACAGGGTGCCCACTCACACCTGATTGTCATCCCATTGATTGAAAACACCTGACTCTAATTTCACCTTCAAATTAACTGCTAATCCTAGAGGTTCACATACTTTTGCCACTCACAGATATGTAATATTGGATCATTTTCCTCAATAAATAAATGACCGAGTATAATATTTTCATCTCATTTGTTTAACTGGGTTCTCTTTATCTACTTTTAGGACTTGTGTGAAAATCTGTTGTTTTAGGTCATATTTATGCAGGAATATAGAAAATTCTAAAGGGTTCACAAACTTTCAAGCACCACTGTACATTGACCTTAAATTAGTAGTTTGAATTTTTTTTCGGACATTTTCAATTTTGTCATTAAAAAAATTCATGAAGTCGTTGCTACTCCATACTGCAGGTGTGCATGTGTCTATAGTGGACTTATTCCTGGTTAATTTTGCTACAGTATTAAATAGGAATCTAGGATTATTTTTGTTATCTTCTATTAGGGAGGAGAGATATGTTGATCTCGCAGCACTAAGAGCTTTTCTATACTTCAGGAAGCTCTCCTTCCACGCCAATTTGAACACTACCAATTTTGTTTGACGCCATTTACGTTCCAGTTTTCGAGTGGTCTGTTTTAATGTGCGAGTGTCATCATTATACCAGGGTGCTAATTTTTTGTCTCTGACCATTTTCCTTTTTAGAGGAGCTACATTATCTAAAGTATGGCGGAACGTTGACTCTAAGCATTCAGTTGCCTGATCAAGTTCTGCAGGGGCTGACAGTGACCCAATCAAAGTTGACAACTCTGGGAGATCATTTATAAAGCTCTGTGCAGTAGTTGACGTGAATGTACGTTTAATACAGTAGCGTGGTGAGGTGCATATATTATTACTCAGACATAGTTTGAATGAGATGAGATAATGATCTGAGAACTTCAGACTGTGGAAGTGTGACTATATTTTCTATGTTTAACCCGAATGTTAGTATTAGATCGAGGGTGTGACCACCATTATGGGTCGGTCCTATGACATTCTGATTAATCCCGACTGAATCTAAAATGGACACAAACGCTGTTTTTAAAGGGTCTTCTGGGTTATCGAAGTGAATATTAAAATCTCCGACAACTAAAGCTTTGTCTAAGGAAATAACCAGATCTGAGATAAAATCTGCAAATTCAGAAAGAAACTCAGAATATGGCCCCGGGGGCCTGTAAATAACAAGTAACGCAATTAACTGGGTAGACTTATTTTTCGAGGCTACATACATTATATTAGCATGAAGAACTTCAAATGTATTAAATTTATAACCAGGTTTTTGTGTTACACCTAGATAATCGTTATAAATAACCGCGACGCCTCCTCCTCTGCCAGTTAGACGAGGCTGGTGTATATAACTGTATCCAGGAGGACTCGCTTCATTTAATGCTATATATTCATTTGGCTTAATCCATGTTTCTGTTAAACACAGTACATTAAACTCCTGATCAGTAATGAGTTCATTAACCATTAGCGCTTTAGATGTAAGAGATCTAATATTTAATAGCCCCACCTTTAGATCAAAGGTGCTGGCAGCAGCTGTACAGTCAGTATGATCTAATTTTATATTGATTAGGTTACTGGAACAAACTCTCTGAAAATTTCTACCTTTTTGTTGAGCTCGGGGAACAGACACAGTCTCGATGTAGTGGACCCTGAGTGACGACTCTGTGCAGCTAGCAGATAGTCGGTTTAGCCTGTTCGTCTGCTCCCTGGCCTTGGCTCTGGATTGTCAGAAATTAACTAGGCCTGTTCTGAGACTATGACCTATGCTGCAGGAAATGAGAGCAGCACCTTCCCAAGTGGGATGGATACCGTCCCGCCCTAACAGGCCAGCAGTGCCCTCAAAATTAGCCCAATTATCTATAAAGCCCACACTGTTTTCAGAGCACCACCTGGACAGCCAGCAGTTCAGCGACCATAACCTGCTGTAAGCTACATCGCCACGCCGCATTGGGATGGGGCCAGAGCATTCTACAGCATCGGACATCGCCTTCGCTAATTTAAACACCTCTACAAAGTTACTCTTATAACTCAATCTGCAGTTATTTAGGTTATCTTTTAAAGCTAAATAAAACAAAATTAAATTCATGCAATGTGCCGGAGTGAATTCCATCATAACCAGCGCTGGGTGAGAGAACGCTTTCAGAGCTGCAGGTTGCACATCACTGTCCAATCCCATGCAGGTACAAACCCCATTTCCAGAGAAGTTGGGATATTTTCCAAAATGCAATAAAAATAAAAATCTGTGATTTGTTAATTCATGTGAACCTTTATTTGACTGACAGAAAAGATTTTCAGTCGTTTTACTGACCAACTTAATTGTATTTTGTAAATGTAAACGAAGTTGGAATTTAAATTCTGGAAAATATCCTAACTCTACAGTCAGTTTAGTGGGGCATGATGACTCAAAGAGGCCAATCCAGACATGTTTTTGGACACTCCTGAGAGTCTTAAACCCTCAGAGACACTGCTGTAGACATCACATCCCACATCCATCATTTCTACTCCATACCGCGCTGTCACTTAATCAGCGATTTCAGCTGAGCCACCGGTTTAACACTTTAAATATTAGTAATATTAGCTCCTGAGTGGTGTAACAGAAAATCCTTCACTCTGTCATCCAGAGATTGCAGTTCAAATCTGTGGCTGGAGTTCAGGAGAGCAATATTTCACACCTCATGTACTGAACAAATAACTTGCACACTCGTTCACACTCGAAAGGTAATTTATTGTAGCCAATCCACCTACTGGCATGTTTTTGGGAGGAAACCAGAAGAAACCCACATGGACACGGGGAGAAGATCTGAAACTCCACACAGCCAGGAACCTGAGCTCACAGACTATACCACCACGATGCCCACAACAAACATGAGACAGAAACAAAAAATTATAACTTTAAATATACGTCTGATACGTAACTTGTATATTACTGAATATTAATAAACCACACTAATGAGTTTACATTCATCAACTCGGACAGATTCAAACATAATAGTAGATAGAGATAGATAGATAGACAGGGCTCGAAATTCGCAGTGGTCCGGTCGCCCAAGGCGACTTAGGCCATGTACACACGTAGCCGGGTATTTTTAAAACCGAACATTTTCCCCCCCTCCGTTTATAAAAATGTTTTATCCACACCACCTCGTCTTCGAAAAAAATCCCTTCCACACATAACCGAACATCTGTGTTTTCAATCACATTCATAAGCATTCCAAACCTGTAGATGGCATTATTTCCCCAAATCCTACCCCCTAATCACATCAGAATAGCCCTCTGTTGGCGTCACTTCCGCTTAAACATAAAACATGGCGCCAAGCTCGTTCGTCTGGACAGACTCGGAGACAGAATTGCTTCTAAACACAATTTTGGAGTATAAACTTCAAAAGACGCAAGAAAACGTTGATTGGGAATCTTATCAGTAGTTGGGCTTCTAAAATTAAACATGTAAATAGCACCTGCACAATAATTAACACTTTCAAGGCACTACTCCGATCCATTACTCTTTGTCCATGCTTAATCTGGCTTCTGCAGTAAACAAAGGTCGCACGTTTGACGTCAGGGCAGATTTGTCGTCATTTTTTTGGCGCAGATTGTGACGTTCTAAAACGCAAAACTCCGGTTATCTCTGTCTACACGAAAAGGCATACACGGAGTTTTCAAAAATCTTCACTTTGCCCGGAGTTTTTTTAAATATTCGTTTTTGATGTGTTTTCATGTGGATGACAGGCCAAAACGTAGAAAAATATCTTCAATTTAGCAGATACCCGGCTACGTGTGGACGGGGTCTGAATTTGTCATTTGACGAGTAATTCCTGTCACTAGGCAGCCCGGCTGGCTAGTTGAAAATAAAAAAATATATATATGAAGCGAAGATTCAAACACACTGTCAACTAAAGCCGCCACATATTAAGCGCGTGCCGTGTCTGTGTTAATCGATGTGTTTATCGGCAGGACGGAAACTACTGCAGAATTCCGAATCATATTGTGTACGAGTCAGGCTGTCGGTTTTTTCTCTACTGTGCATGCATATAATGCATCTCGCTGAATATCGCAGTAATGGGGGGGCTTCCGGTGAATATGGCTGACTAGAAGACATGTTCTCACTGGGCTCCCACCAGTATTTATTACAGCATAATACACGATACTGTCCATATTTTTTATTTTAGTTTATTGACTGGATGTTTTTGAAATAAGTAATACCACAAAACCGGTTTTTGGGACAACGAGCGATGTCAAAACAGATGAAAATACAACCACGAAAGACGACGGCTGCCATGACCGCCAGTGCTAGCCAAACTGACATGCTAGCAGCAACAGTTGACCAGGCCTCGCCTCCGGTGGACACCGCGGCTCTCGTCCGCAAAGTGACTAATAGCATTAGTGAGGTGATGGATCAAAAACTGTCCATACTATCTGGGACTCTGGAGAAAATATCGGCCTCACTTGAAAGTCTCTCGACACGTACCACGGAGGCAGAGCAGAGAATTTCAAACGTGGAGGACATGGCCACCGATCTTATGCAGAGACTGACTGAAGCCGAGGAGAAAATTAAGACCATGGCCAAAAGCTTGGATGATATGGAGAACAGGAGCAGGTGGGATAACATTCGCATTATCAATCGGAAGGAAGGTGCAGAGGGTAAAAGCCCCATTCAGTTTTTTGAAGCCTGGCTGCCTACTATACTTGGTCTTGAGAACAGCCCCGCAGGTAAAAAAAGCCCACATCAAAGTTGACCGCGCACATCGAGGCATCGGCCCGCGGACTGCACGTCCCAGACCGGTGATTATTAAGCTCCACAACTCCAGGGACAAGCAGCGGATCATGGCAGCAGTGAGAGCGACAATTGCGCTTAAGTTCGAGGGTCAACAACTCTTTATACATCAGGATTACTCTTATGCAGTTCATGAGAAGCGGCGGGGATTTAATGCCACTTGCCTTGCTTTGATTGAGAAGGACATGCGCTTCAGCATGCGCTTCCCGGCAGCACTCACGCTGACTCATGACAGCACTGAATACAAGTTTGACTCGCTTAAGGATGCACAAAGTTTCATCAATGCACTGGAAGGATACAAGCCCCACACAAGCTTTGGCAGCGTTGGATTCAAATTGGGTGATTACATTGATGCACAAGTTTGCTGTGTTTTATTTCAGTTAAGGTAAAGAGACAGTTAAACGGGAGATAGACTCGCGTGTCACACTTTTATGGCGACATGGTAATAGAGCTAAACTATTATTTACATACTGCTTATTCAGTCTAATGTCTTGTTCTATGACAGTAACCAGGTTAGATTTTAGTTGGGGGAGTGAGGGTGGGATCTCTTTTCTTTTTCTCCCGTAGAGTGAGACTTCTTTTGGCCGCACCTGGTCTTGTAACACCACCCAGTGGGTGGTTTGGTTGGTTTTTTTTGCATGTGATAAACGTAAATGTATCTTTTTACTCTCTCTTATTATTGAGTGGTTTGTGTGTAAGAGTTCTTATGCCTTCAGAGTGTGATGGTTTTGTTCATGTCAGCACAGCCAGTCCAGGCCATGGGTTAAAATTTGTTGCACAATGTGTTTATTTTGATGGGTCTTTTTATTCACTTTGGATTACCTTTTCTTTTTTTTTTGTCAAATGACCGACAGTTTGTATAATGAGTAGCACAAAAATTAGAACACTTAACGTCAAGGGAATCAACCATGTCATTAAAAGGCGTAAAATATTATCCTTGCTCAAAAAAGACAGGGTGCAGGTCGCATTATTGCAAGAGACCCACATAACCAATATTGAACACTTAAAACTTAAGCGTGACTGGGTGGGACAAATTTACTTTTCCTCTTTCAACTCTAAAAGTAGAGGAGTGGCAATATTGATCCATAAAAACCTACCGTTCACTTTGGATAAGGTGATAAGTGATGCAGACGGATGATTTGTTTTGATTACTGGGCTGTTATACGGTGTACAGATACTTTTTGGAAGTGTCTATGCACCAAATACTTTTGATGGCATGTTCTACTCAAAACTTCTAGCGGAGGCGTCTTCTATATATCAAAACCATGTAATAATTGGAGGTGATTTTAATTGTGGTCTGACCCCTGAGACTGATTATAATCCACCAAAATCTCAACCACCTTCAAAAATTGTAAAGGCTACAATGGAGTTGTGCTCAGATCTTGGCCTCTTTGATACCTGGAGAATTTGTAATCCACTTGTAAAAGACTTCACATTTTTTTCACATCCCCATTTTTCTTTTTCTGGAATTGATTATTTGTCTCTAGATTTGTTCTTGACAGAACTCAGAGTTGTTCAATTAACACATGCGCTCTCTGAAACCATCGGTTTCAATGGAACCGCTACCGCTTTATTATGACCCCTTGTCTAGATGCTGGCGCCCAAGTCCGACTCTCCTTAGTGACCCTGTATTTTTAAAATATTTAAAAGATCAATGGGAACTTTTTATTTCTACAAATGATTTACCAGGGGTCAGTGCTTCCACTTTATGGGAGGCGGGGAAGGCCTTTCTCAGGGGCTCTATTATTTCTTTTACAGCAGCGAAAAAGACGAGCAGTTTAGCTAAACAACTGGAACTTGAGCAGGACATTACTAACCTAGAGAGGGAGTTTAAACAATCCTCATCCATTGCGGTGCTTAAAAAATTGGATGCAGCTAGATCAGCCGTGGACCAACTACTAACTCAAAAAGCTGAAACTGCAATATTCTATGCAAAACATAGATTATTTGAATCTGGCAACAAACCTGGACGCCTTCTTGCCCAACTCGCCCAGGGGAAGAACGGGTCCTATGCGATACCCTCTCTCAAAGATAAGAAAGGCAATCTACACTTTGAAGTGAAACTTGTCAGTAAAATAATGAAAGTTTTATCAGGAACTATATTCTTCTGAATGTCAAAATACTGCAGATTCTAGGAAAGTCTTTCTTGATAATATTAATCTCCCTACACTATCTGAAGAAAGTCGTTTAGATCTGTGTAGCCCTATTGGGACACAGGAAGTTCTAGAAGCTATCAAATCCCTACAGGGTGGAAAGGCTCCAGGCCCTGATGGGTTTGGGCCTGAGTTTTACAAGAAAATGGCTAAACACATTGTAAATCCTTTACTAAATATGTCTGTGGAATTTCTTGAGAGGGGCACACTCCCACCCACTCTAAACCTCACCCACATATCCCTGATCTTGAAAAAGGATAAACCTGCAGATCTATGTACATCCTATAGACCTATAAGTTTACTTGGTGTAGATTGCAAGATTCTGTCCAAGATTTTGGAGGAGGTTTTGCCAGTTCTCGTGGGGCCTGACCAGACGGGTTTTATTAAAGGTAGATGCTCCCACTCCAATGTATGTCGATTTTATAAATATAGTGCAATTTTGTCAGAACACTGATTTTAGGGCTCTTGCCATTTCACTAGATGCTGAGAAAGCGTTCGATCGAGTGGAGTGGGGATACCTATTCGATGTCTTGGACAGGTTTGGTTTGGGATCTGAATTTGTTAAATGGGCCAAACTGTTGTACAGGGCTCCAGCTGCGAGGGTATTAGTGAATGGTTCTGCCTCTGATACTTTTCCTTTGGGCAGAGGAACGCGCCAGGGGTGTCTCCTTTCCCCTTTATTGTTTGCGCTCGCACTGGAGCTGTTGGCGGAAGCTGTAAGAACCCATCCTGGGCTCTCTGGGGTAACCCTGGGAGATGCTGAATACAGAATCTCGCTCTATGTGGATGATGTGTTATTGTTTGTTACTCAGCCAGAAACATCTATTCCTACGCTGATATCCATTATTAATAAATTTGGCCTTTTTTCGGGGTATAAAATTAATTATGACAAATCAGAAGCCTTGCCTCTCGGTGATCGGGGGAGATGGAACATTCCTGTTCATGTTCCTTTCAGGTGGTCGACCACAGGCCTTATATATTTGGGTATTAAGGTGTCTGCAGATACAACAGAGCTGTACAGGTTGAACTTTAAGGCAATTGTGGCCTCAATCAAAAATGACCTTAATAGGTGGTTCGACCTCCCATTATCTTGGATAGGTAGAATAAGTTTAATTAAAATGAATGTCCTTCCCAGAATACTTTATCCTATGCAAATGATGCCGCTCAGAATTAACAGAAAAACGTTTTTAGAGATTGAGGGATGTCTTTCTAAATTTATATGGCATGGGAAGAAATCTAGGCTAAAGATAAAGATTTTACAACTACCTGCAGATGAAGGGGGTCAGGCACTTCCTAACCTTCTCTACTATAACTGGGCTTGTCATGTACGAATAATTTCAGGTTGGTTACATTCCTTTTTACATCAAAGCAAGCCTCTTGTAGATACCTGGTGTTGTGGCCCTTTCTCTCTTCTTAATCTTTTATCAATTGATTTAGCCCAACTTCCACTGGGGGTCCGAAATAACTCTATATTGATGTGCACACTCAAGACTTGGTATAATATTGCTGCTCACATGGGAAGAAGAGGTTTTTCGAGTGCACTGCAGCCTCTAGTTAGGAATAAGGCTTTCCCTCCAGGTATCGGCATTAGTATATTTGATGATTGGCACTCTAAAAATTTAAGATTTGTCTGTGATCTGATGTCCTTTAAACAAATTCAAACCAAGTACAGTATACCACAGAAACACTTCTTTGGGTTTCTGCAAGTGAGACATTTTGTAAATTCTCTTAAATTTCCAGACAACCATCTCATCTCATTATCTGTAGCCGCTTTATCCTGTTCTACAGGGTCGCAGGCAAGCTGGAGCCTATCCCAGCTGACTACGGGCGAAAGGCGGGGTTCACCCTGGACAAGTCGCCAGGTCATCACAGGGCTGACACATAGACACAGACAACCATTCACACTCACATTCACACCTACGCTCAATTTAGAGTCACCAGTTAACCTAACCTGCATGTCTTTGGACTGTGGGGGAAACCGGAGCACCCGGAGGAAACCCACGCGGACACGGGGAGAACATGCAAACTCCGCACAGAAAGGCCCTCGCCGGCCACGGGGCTCGAACCCGGACCTTCTTGCTGTGAGGCAACAGCACTAACCACTACACCACCGTGCCGCCCCTCCAGACAACCAACCTGTTTTAAATCTGATTGAAAGCTTTCTTCTTAAATATAATGAGGACGTATTCACTAAAAAGAAATTCATTTCTCTCTTTTATGGAAAATTACAATCTTTGAATTGTATTACAGCAGATAAGGCCAGGGTTCGGTGGGAAACAGACTTGGAGGTTGAGCTTGGCGCAGAAGCATGGTCAAAAACTTTTAAATCTGCTAAGAAAATGTTTACATGTAACAGACCCCGGGAAAGCCAGTACGGAATTTTACACAGACTGCAGCGCACCCCAGAGTTCTTAAATAAAATTCACCCCCAGATTTCTCCTGTCTGTGTAAAGTGCAGTACGGATGTGGGGACTTACTACCACTGCATATGGCAATGTCCTTTAGTTGCTAGATTTTGGAAAAACATTGCTATAGAACTTCGCTCAATATTTCACCAGACAATCCCACTGAACCCTGTGCTGTTTGTTCTTGGACTGTCTGTGGAGGGGTTTTCTTTATCGTCTAGACAAATGATGTTACTGTGTAAACTTTTACATATGGCAAGGCGGTGTATATTGTTTCAGTGGATTCAGGGGCAGCCCCCTTCTGTTACAGTGGTACAGAGAAACATTCAGGGTGTTTCCGATGGAGCGCCTCAGTGCCATTATTAAAGGTAACTGTGATGCTTTCTACAGGATTTGGCAGCCTTTGCTTGATCACCTGCCGAGTGAGCTTGCCGAGATATTACAGAAAGGGGGATCGCATTTTGTTTTTAAACATAATTGATGTATAACGGCATCTTTTGTGTAAAAAATGTTTATGCTGTGTATTTATAACCTATGGACCTGTGTTTTCTTCTGGACAATACTGTATTTTGCTCTGGACTTGGCGGTGCTGGACTGTTGTTTGTTTTGTTTCTAAAAAAAGACTAAATTATTGTTTAAAAAAAAGAATATCGTGGTAATCACGTTCTCAAATTCAATAGATGTGGCCACATTATCACCCATTTAAACATGTTTTTGTCGTTTACATCTACATCTGCCAAAGCTACATTGCGATGTGGAATTTTTTTTGAAAGGTGTTCAGAAACTGCCAGAGATGGGGACAAAGCGACCTCAGTCTGAAGAAGAGAAGAAGTCTGCCGATCAAGCTTACGAGAAGGAGAAATGACAAAGGACTTGTAGGCAAACGTGGGAGCAGGGTAGGCCTTGGCTGCGATACGATGCGACCGCCCGTCTGATGTATTGCATGCCGGTGCTCCGATTTTTACAAGAGCAGACACGTCAGTAAAAAGTCAGTCTTTGTAGAGGGCAGTGAAAATTTTAAATTTGAGAGCGTTGTCACACGAGGGAAGTGAAAACCACCGCCGTGCCGTGGCTGCTGAAACTGCCCGTACAGCTACTATTGGCACCAACCCGGACGAAAAAATTATTCAGACATTGAATAAAGTAACGTTTGATAGACTAATGATCATGTTTAGAACATGCCACGCCAATGCAAAGCATGCACGGCCTTTCACAGATTTTGTGTGGCAGTGTCAGCTCGATGAAATGAAAGGTCTCGATATAGGGAAGACCTAGATCAATGACAAAGCTGCTCAAACTTTTTGCCACTACATAGCAGAAGTTGAGCGCCAGAAAATTGGCAACTCTATACGAAATGCTAAATACATTAGCATTATGTGCGACGGTAGCACAGATTCATCGATGACAGAGGAGGAAATTGTATACGTCAGGTGGGCCATGGCAGGCGAGGTACGTTAGATTTTCAAGTATAGAAGCAGTAGAGAAAGGTGATGCCGTCCATGTCAAGTCAGCAATTGAAAGTCTATCAGCACCCTGACAGGCCAAGAAAAAGATGAATGGATGGATCGATTAGTTGGTTTCGGAAGCAACGGTGCAGCGGTGATGATGGGGGGGGGGGGGGGGGAAGCGGGTGTAGTTGCTAAATTGAAAGAGCAGCAACCTCTTTTACAGGCCATCCATTGCTTTGCCCACAGGTTGGAGCTTGGTTACAAAGATGCCATGATGCAAATACCGGAATATAAGAAGTTGGATATGTTTTTATCCAACATTTATTATTTCTACCACAACAGTGCACTTAATAGAAGCATGTTAAAGAATTATTTTGCAGCACGTGGAAAAAATGAGAAGATGCCAACGAGAGTTGGGGGCACACGCTGGTTAGCCCATACCCTCCATGCTTTGGAGAATTTCTTAAAGGTCAACTAAGTTAAAAAAAAATTAACTTTCATAATGTTTTTATTCTTACCTAAAAACACAAAACCCAACTTGGAAGTAAAGCAAGAAAGTTGTTGTTCTCAAAATCGTATATTTTTAGTGAAGTTACAAAATATCCCTTTCTGATTGGACAACAGGTGATGACGTATGTTTCAGAATACAATGCAGAAAGTACCTGTCCCTGCAGTTTTTGTGGAAATGATCGATAAGGATCGAAATAAAAGGGACACATTGTGTTGTGCATTGTTTTCCATTGTGTCACGAAAGGTGTAGGCCTGTGTAGCAAATAAGATGTTATTTCAACGCCCTGATTTGTAGGTTGACTATTTTCATTCCGTAACACAGGTGCACATGCTCTGCCTGTGCGTCAATGCCGACTGCCGTCGAATCAGTGTGCTGCAGAGAGATCCCCGAAGTGGCTGCAAAAATACAAGCCTGCAATGAGCAACAGAATGCACAGCTAGAGTGCATCACGTCTCACCCAGGCTTTCAAACAGTCTGCCTGGATAGATGGGTACTGGAGACAGCACACTACCAGTATGTGCAGCAGTATGGTGCAGTGTTCGAACTATGCCGATATTTTCGGGGGGTCCCTTTTTTCCCCTTGGGGGGAGGGGGGGTGCACTTGCGCTTGTCTCAGAGCGCGGATCTCCAAACGCATGAGAAGCCTATCTTACGCACATATCACGCGGACTCCACACCTCCACACACGCATCGCGTCTGAAGTCAAAACTCATCAGGGGAAATCGTGTCTGCATTGGCATGTTCAAAAAACAACCTCGCGTCAACAATGATACCACACGCAAGGAAGAAAAAAAAAAAACAGTCAGGCTACTCAACACATCTGATCCACAGCAGCACCAAAGCATCACTGGAAGTCATGTCAACAACCAATCTTCCACAACACTTCGGATATGCAAATGCTTCCCGTTACACACGATTGCTATGTCAATAAACATCATTTTGCCAATATTTTAGAAACCCCCCAACATTTCCCAAATCATGTTTTCAAGGAATCTCATGTCTGTTTCAGGGGATCTCGGATCCCCCGAGTACCCCCGTAGTTCGAACGGTGATGGTGGGCATGCAAGGCAGGATCCATCTGAAAATGAGTGAGTTGTCCCCCTAGAATTCTGATTGGTAACAAAAGTGCCGAGATTTCATGTATTGCTGCAGCTAAAGTCATCACTACTGTAGTAAAATAATAATAATAAAACCACACACAAAGTAAATTCACAAAGTACATTGCATTTACAGGAAATTCAGACATACTGCATATCGGCAGCTGGCTAGATGGTGCTGGGAGTACCTAGGCCGTCATGTTCGCGTTCCACTGCCATCCTGTGCACTAAAACGTCATGCAGAAAGTAATTTTATGTGAACATAATTAAATGTAAACTCAATAAGAGCACTGAATTTTTCTTTTTCCCACTCAAGTATAGAGACATTTTTTAAGTTTAGGGCAGTTAAAGAAAAGGAGAGAAAGTCTCTCTTTTCAAAGAAACATCAGGCCTCTCAGAGTGAAAAGACAGAAACCAGTGAAGGCAGAGCCGGCCCGTGGCATAGGCAATATAGGCAAATGCTAAGGGCGCTGCGTCCATCCAGGGGCGCAGAAACGGGGGGAGAAAAATTATGACTTCCACTATTCTGAAAACGAGTCAGCATTATAATGTCTGAGCCTAATTTAATTGTACAGCAAAGCATGTAGTCAGGGTGCGATTTGTCAAAAAAAGCGGGGTGGGGTGTGGTGGGGTGGTGGTTGTTAATCATGAAACAATAAGCGCTCAACAGTGGTTCGCCCTGTCTATAGTGTGTCTTCGGGCGCGCAAGTGCGCATCTGCGGCTATTCTCTGTTTTGGCCATGTAATAGCCTAAGTGTTGTTGGCTAAAGAGTGTTTTTGCATAACGTAGATAACCGACATAGATCTGTTGCTTGTTTTGAATCTGGCTGCACTTGGAGCAGTCTGTCGGTGTCGTTGAGCAGTCTGGGCTGAAGTAAAGGTCTTTTATGCACCGAACACATTTCGCAGCGAGATATTCCAATGGTGCCTGGCACGTTTTTTTTTTTTTTAATAAAACAAAGTTGCTTTGTTGATCTGTGTTCTCATTAAAATGACAGTTTAGCAGCTCATTCAAGCAACCATGTTGCGAAGAGCTTCCTGGAGGAAAATATAATAAACGCGTTGAAAACAAGAAACAATCTCAGTGCGTCAAGACTGCAGGGAAACGAAACAAGCACTCAGATGTGTTCTCTTTACAAATAGCATAAATGGCACACTTTCTCTCCTGTAAAGGAAGAAGACACAAAAGCAACTCACCGAGCGGGTGGTGAGGAATTCAGTAAATAATAGTAATAATTATTACCTGTTACTTTCCCAAGGCGCCCCCTCTCGTCCGACTTGTCTGAGATCTACTTGTCTGAGATCTACTATGATGCAAGACCGCCTCAGTGGACTTGCCATTATAAGCATCAACCATGTGGTCTCAAATCAGTTATCATATGATGATGTTGTAGATGACTTTGCTGCAAGAAAGACTAGGAGGGTAAAGCTGTAGCAGGTTATGTGAGATTGAGGACGCGCTGGTGTTGTTCAAGTTCAACTTTTATTGTCAGTTTCCTCACATGCACCAGTCATACAAAGGAGCTGAAATTACATTTTTCACTCTCCCATACGTGGACAGAGACAGGACAGACATCAAAGTGCTGAGAAAAAAAAATAGGAAAGCAGCACAACATATCAACATATAGTAAACTAGTATTTCCCTTGTACTATATTCAATATCAACATATACACATATAGTTACATATCAACAGTTTTTCCCCCCTGTTCTACATTTAGTTTTTCAATAGTTGAAGTTGAAGGCAGTACCAAAAAACACCACTAGAGGTCTTTTTAATATCACAATTTTATATTTTTTTATTTTTATTTAAATCCTTGTATTTTTCATGCACACTGGTTTCTTTAATATTTTATTTTGTGCAATGCCTTATTTATATTGCATTTATGAATTACAAAACTTGCTTACATTTTTTTATTTTGGGAGTACTGTAAATGTAGTACTTTATGTAAGCCATTTATATTATGTTTCATATATTTAGTTCATATTTTGTATTTTTCTTTAATTCAGTATTAAATATTTTGAATGTGCAATTTCTTTATTTAATGCCTTTAATTAAGTATTTTGAACGTGCAATTTTTTTTGTTTAAATAAAAGAATGTTTTAAGACAAAGCTATTCCATTTCTTGTTAGTATAGATACACTATCAGTGGCTTTAACTGGTGTTGGGGAGGGGGCGCCACCTAAAATCTTGCCTAGGGTGTCAAATTGGTAAGGGCCGGGCCTGAGTGAAGGTATGAACTGTTGTTAACGTTACATAGGCTGTTGCATAGTTTGTTGAGATTTAGCTGTCAGTGCAGACCTCATATCGATTTGCCATGTTGTATCAATTTCCATTTTATTTACTATGTTATTTGTTATTTTGCAGATTTATGTTGGCGTTATGAGGTTGACAGGTGACTCCCTAAAACCTGTAAGAGGGAAGTCACTCCCTCTTGACATTCAGCCTCACTGGTCATCAGAGCAGCTATTGGCTTCTGCTGTTAAAAAACAAATAGATTTTAACCAGGACATGCAGGATGATGTCCATGTTTTGTTGTACCCTGATGGCAGACAAGTGATAAACATCCCAGGAACAGATGACCTTTCACTGTCCAGAAGTACAAGGAGGCAGTAGGGAAGGCCTACCAGAAGATAACACTATACATTTGCACTGCAGAGGATTTTGAAACCAGTTGTAAGTATTCCATTTCGTATTTCATTCATGGTTTGATTTTCAGAGTCTTTCCACTTATATCTTATCTGTGCAAGATACATTCTGCCAATTACTCAAAACATTATTGTAATTTTTGTTTAAATGCATTTTTTCAAAGGTGGACAGTCTGCTAGTGAAGATGAGTGTCGTCCATGTGAACGTGCCGTCTGTGGAAAGTGATCTGGATAAAGACAAACTTTTCAGCTTCCTCTTCAGGGAGCGAAGGCTCGTATGAACATTGTGTTTTGAAGCCAAAAAATCCAAAATTTCTGCATTGCTGTAGCCGTGATTAAAATATCCTTCTATAGAGATCTTGCATGTGACGTCACAGCCGATCCAGCTTGTGACAGACGCCATCGTGTTGGTCAAACGCCATATTCCGCCTTCTACTTCTGGTTCTACTTCTGCTTTTACTTCTACCTTTTCTTCTGGAAAACCCTACTATATACAATTCTACTACAACGGCTGCGGCTACAAGCTCTCCCTACCTGTGCACGTTTATGTTTTTTGTGTGTATTTTTGCGTGTTGTTCGTCTGTACCGGACTTCAATATCCACTACAACCGTATGGACTTACTGGACATTGGTTTCCAGCAGAAAATGACGGTTTGTAGCGATTTCCATCGCATGCACAACATTCCGGACGAGAAAAAAAAAAAAAACATTCCGGACGAGACGAGATTGCGAGACCAGCGGGGTCTCCGTGGATTGTTATCGGAAGCAAAGCGAAGGAGGTTGCGCCGGGAGCCGAAGCAAAAGCGAGGTTGCAGGCAGAGCCGGCCTGTTGACTAAGCTCAGAAAACAGCTACTCAAACCTCTACTGCCAAGCCTCTACCTCTCCAACACCAGATCCATGTAAACAACACGGACGATTTGGAATTACCTTATTCTATAATCGGCTGGTCAGTGCTATACTCAATACTTAAGTGACTTACCCATCCAGTGAGGATCATTTTCTTGTTTACAAGATGCCACATCTGAGTCGCTGACAAATCCTGAATTTCTGTAAAGATAACTGTCCAGAGATTTATAAGCACGCAGTGCTTCACCACTGAACAGCGAGGGAAAGTTGATGAGGTAATCATACACGTCCGGGTATTCCGCTGGCAGTTCAAAATCCGGTCGTGAAAACTCCGTCCGGAAAGCCATGAGGGTCACAAATCTGTAGATCGTTTATTTTAGACATATATCTAGTTATCTGTTCATTAGAAAAATGAGCCGTGTAGTCCGTCGGTTGAAATTGATCCATTCTGTACACGAGTGCAGCAGTATTCAGCGGTGTTTTTGACCGACACGATGGCGGTTGTGTACTTTCCGGTCACGTGACTGCAAGATCTCTATTAGATCCTCTTTTGTGGGGATATCTGATGCTGATCCTGCCAAACATAAAGTGGGATAAAGGCAGAGATTGAATTTTATTAGAATAACAACACTTTGCCTCTGATGGACGGTGGAGGTCCTTTAACATCAGAACCTGCATAAACACTAATTTTCTACCCATACGGCAGTGAAACTCACTATCTGCACCTCACTGACACACAGCTCGAGATTTGGTTAGCTTGCACTGTAACTTTGACACAACAGAAGCTGTTAAAAGTCAAATAGAATGCATTTTACATAAAGACGTGGTGTGAACTACATCAGTGTTATTAACAAACTGGATATGAGTTCACTTACTGTTGTCTGCATATTCTGCCAAAAATTGCACATTAGAGCCACAGAACATGTAAATTGTTCCCAGATCTTGTCCACAGTAAGGGCAAAACATAGCCTGGAAAAAAGAAGATAGATCAGTATAATCTAGAAAACTAAAAATGAGAAACGTGATGGCCTAAGTAACGTTATTGAGGTGAGTATTAATACTCTTGACACACAGTGGAGAGAATTCATAACTGCTTACAAGTTAACTGCTGTCATTAATAAGCATCCTGTACCACGGAATGTGCAGCGCTGTATGGGAGACTGTGATCAGAGGGCTTTTTAATGTAGTATTAAAACGGGTGTTTGATATCAATCTCTAATCGTCTGGTCTTACTAAGCAGGCTAATCTACATGCAAATGTGCAGCCTTGTAACATCTGGTGTAAAATACAATAAAATAAACGTCACGTAATCTGCAGCGTTGTACAGTGATATAAACATAATAAATAAATTATATAATATATAAAATCAAGTAAAAGTCCCATTACCGCTCCCGCTGTATTTTCATGCACCGTTTGGTTCAGTCATAGACATATAAACATAGACGCCGCATTGAGCTGGTGGCCCGTTGCTAGGATACGTCAGAGTGTCCGCCATATTGGATGTGGCAAATCTTCCCCGTAAACCAATGCAAGTAAATGGACTGAACTTCATAAAGCCCCTTTCTACAATAATATTTAACTCCATGCCTTTTATTCACCCATTAACACACACACGTATATATTTGGGAAACAAACAGGCATCAAAACAGCACATATAACTTTTAATGTGATGGTTATAAATAGTGTGCGAAATACCCTGTACACTGCAAACTAGCGACAGATCCGCGATAGATAGCTCAGGTAAGCTAATCAGTCAGCATACCGTAGCAAGCTACCAAAACCTGAGGCCACAATAACCAACCTACAAGACTGAATATGATAAATGATGGAAATAGTGGAAAAACTGGAAATAGTGAATGAAAATAAAAATGTACTGTTTTATTTATTGAGTCACCACACAGACCTACTCTCGCTGAATAAAGTGAGCTGAATGAGCGCCAAACTGAGTTCGGCCAGGTTCTAACGTCATACCAAAACAAAATACATCACTGATTCCTTCACATTCAGAAAGGTTAAAAACATTCATCATACGTTCAAAAACGCTCATCATAGTGTGGCACTGTATTCTCTAATTCTCACTGCTTATAACTCTACACCTACCCGGTGGAGATGAGCTGGGAAACTGAAGACTGAAGGAGCAGCTCCCTCTCTGATCCTGACTGTCTGACCTGTTCTGTCCAAATCCTCCGTTCTGAAGTGTTCACTGCACAGCATGGATGACGGAGCAGCAGAAAACCCTTCCCGTCGCACAGCTGTCTCCCACTGCTTTTTCATGGCTTTATTTTTGGGAAACCTACACAGTATGTGAAAAGTTAGCTAAGCAACTAACAACAATCAGCGTAGTTACGAAGGAAATACTTCGTTGTTTGGAGACAGGTTTCACCGACCGAGCGGCTATTATGCGCGAGACTTCATATTAGCCACAAAGTCAGAAAAATCTGTTTGTAAAATTACGTTATAATGACCAAATACAATGAAAAGTATTTCTCCAGTCTCACCTGTGAAAGGTAATCCCATGTGACCTCGTTTGGATGGTAAACCTGTTGGTACAGTTAAACGCAGCACATGAATGAGGCATCTTTATTCTCGGCTACTGTCTAGACGCGATACCAGAGACGGCTGAAGAATCTCCATTTTGCTACATCCAATATGGCGGCGAGGATGATGTATGATTCTACGCAGAAGGCGGTGTCTGTGTTTATATGTCTGTGGGTTCAGTCAGCTGTTGTGTCTCTCTCTGGAGCTGTTCCACTGAGAGCGCCCCCTGCAGGTTTGGAGCATCTCCGTTTGTAGTGACCGGTAATGCAGCGTTTTTCGTTTGCAGATCGTTTCTCTATTTGCATCGCGTTTGATGATGCATTTGTCTGTTTTTTGCAGCACGTTTTTTCATTTAGACCTTGTGTAGACTTGTTTGAGTTTGTGGTTTTGCATCGTTTCTGTACTTGAAGCTGTTTTCTCGAACTGAGACCGTTTGACCCTCGTCAGCCACCGTACATGCGTGCTCATACATTGTAAATTTTTCAGTGTAATTTAACATAAACATCCCTCCCCTCCCACTAGCCACACCTACAAACCATGATTCCTGAGGAGTGTTATTCCTGGAGTGTTGTAGGGAACTGCCGGAAGTCAAGTATTGAGTCACAAGATAATCAGAATAAAAATAAAATAAGTAAATAAACACACAAACGAGACAAATAGATAATAAATAAATAAAGGTAAATAATTAGGAGGCGGCAAATTTAGACAATGACTGATACAGACACTGTAACTGACAGAAAAAAAGGAAAGGCAAGAGGGGCAGATATCTCAATCCAACTTAAGGTTCTCAGAGTATTTCAGGAAAGGTCCCCATACCTTCTGGAACTTCTTGCTCGAGTCACAAACTGAATAGCGGATCTTTTCGAGGTCTAGACAGGACATGATGTCACATAACCACTCTGCGTGTGTGGGCGGGGCAGCATCCCTCCACCTTAATAGAATCGCGCGCCCAGCCAAAAGCGAGGCAAAGGACCACGCGCAGCTTTTGGTTGGAGTGAGGCGCGTGTCATCTTCACCAGTGGTGCCGGAAAGGGCAATCAGTGGACTGGGTTAGGGTTAGACCCTCAGTGGACTGAGTTAGGGTTAGACCCTCAGTGGACTGGGTTAGACCCTCAGTGGACTGGGTTAGACCCTCAGTGGACTGGGTTAGGGTTAGACCCTCAGTGGACTGGGTTAGACCCTCAGTGGACTGGGTTAGACCCTCAGTGGACTGGGTTAGGGTTAGACCCTCAGTGGACTGGGTTCTAGCTGAAGATTAAGAATAAGGGACAAGGTTTGGAAAACATCTCTCCAGTATCTTTCCAGGCTTGGACAAGTCCAAAACATGTGAATAAGCAAGGCTTCACCTCTCTTACATTTATCACATAAAGGATCAACGTCTGAGTACATATGAGATAATTTGGCTTTAGATATATGAGCCCTGTGCACCACCTTAAACTGTAACAGGCAGTGACGTGCACAGAGAGATGTTGTATTTACCAGCCTGAGAATGGAATCCCATACATCGTTTGACAGTTGAAAGTTTAAATCCTGCTCCCAAGCAGTTTTAATTTTGTCCAGAGGAGCCTGTTTTATGCCCATCAGTTTGTCATAAATGACCGATATTAACCCCTTGCGTGATGGATGCAGCCCAAGTAACATGTCGGCGGTGGTCGCAGTAGTTGCCCCAGGGAAACTAGCCATCTGAGAATGGAGAAAGTGTCTTGCCTGCAGGTATTTGAAAAAAATGAGTGTTTGGTAGACTAAACTTTTCAGACAGTTGTGTGAATGATGCAAAGCTATTGCCAATGAAAAGATCTTTAAATTTCTCTATACCCCTCCCACGCCACTCTTGGAATGCAGAATCAGATAGAGAGGGTTGAAAGAAAGGGTTGGACAGAATAGGACTAAGGAGAGAGAAATCATGTAAACTGAAATGCTTCCTGAACTGAGCCCACACCCTCATTGTGTGCCAAACCATCGGACTATCAGTCCATTTACCTGGGGGGAGAGGGAGTGGCGACCCAAGCAAAGCCAAAATGGAAACATTTCGGACCAAACTCAACTCCATCCTCACCCATGTCGGACAGTCAGCTCAATCGAGAAAGTGCGACCAGAAAGTAATGCAGCGTGTATTAGCAGCCCAGTAGTAAAGACGGAAATTAGGCAGCGCCATACTTCCATCTTTTTTGGATTTTTGAAGATGGACTTTATTTAGTCCAGGGCGCTTGCCCCTCCATATATAGGCCGCTATGATTGAGTCCAATGAGTCAAAGAAAGATTTGGAAATAAAGATTGGTATAGATTGAAAGAGATATAAAAATTTAGATGTTCATTTTAACAGAGTTGATCCGGCCCACCAGGGATGTAGACCGTGGTGACCAGTGCATCAAGCGCTCTTTCACATGATTTAGTAGAGTATAAAAAATTTCTTTAAAGAGACACATGTTTCCTTGTAATTGTAATACCAAGGTAGACAAATTTATTTTTCACAATCTTAAAGGGGAGGCTGGTATATTTTAAAGCAAGTGCCTCTGTATTCACAGGAAAAAGTTCACTCTTGTGTAAATTTAGTTTATATCCTGAAACCTGGCCAAATTGAGTGAGTAAGGATAGCGTTACAGGTAAAGAGGTGTCTGGGTTTGATATAAAAAATAAAAGATCCTCAGTGTAGAGAGACACTTTTTATGTTCAATTCCTTTCCTCAAAATCCCTGAAATATCCGTGCAGTTACGAAATGCAACTGCAAGAGTCTCTATGGTCAGATCGAAAAGCAATGGGCTTACGGCACCCTTGACGGGTTCCCCTATGAAGACTGAAAGGTTGAGAGCGTTGAGAATTGGTAAGGATAGAAGCAGCTGGGCACGTATAAAATATTTTAACCCACCTAATGTAGTTTGGGCCAAAACCAAATATTTCCAAAACTGCAAATAAATATTTCCACCCCACACGGTCAAACGCTTTCTCTGCGTCTAGAGAAAGGACACATTCTGGAATTGCCTCTGAAGGAGAGTACAAAATATCAAATAAACGATGTATATTAAAATAAGAATGTCGGTTTTTTACAAAGCCAGTCTGATCCTCTGGTAATATACCCTCTAATCTGCGGGCCAACATGTTTGCCAAAATTTTGGCATCAACATTTAGTAAGGAGATTGGCCTATAGGAGGACCACACTGTTGGGTCTTTACCTTTCTTTACGATAAGACTGATGCATGCCTCATACAGTGTTGCTGGGAGTTTGCCTTGCTTGAAAGAATCTGATAACACTAAACGTAGATGAGGGGAAAGTAATGAAGAAAATGTTTTGAAAAACTCCGCTGGGAACCCATCAGGTCCAGGGGATTTCCCAGATTGCAATGAGGAGATAGCAGCAGCTACCTCCCCTTGCGATATAGGCTCGTCTAACCTAGTCTTATTATCATGGGTAAGTGTGGGGACCTCTAAATGATCTAGGAAATTTTCCATCAGCGTACTGCCATTTGGGAGGTCTGAAGTGTAAAGTCGGGAGTAAAAATTCCTAAATATGTCGTTGATTTTAGAGGGATCTGAGGTGATGTTACCATCATCCATCTGGATTTTTGTGATGTGCTGTTTTGCTTTAAATCCCTTCAGCTGATTGGCTAGCATTTTACCAGATTTGTCGCCATGAACATAGAATAGACTTTTGCTCTGCAGTAGTTGGCGTTCAGTTGAATGTGTTGAGAGGAGATCGAATCTAGTTTGGAGTTCCACACGTTTTTTTATCTAAAGTTTTTTTTTTTTAATCTAAATCTAACGTTTCTTTAGCTAAAGTGTTTGAATCTCTTGTCAGTGATCAAATAAAACACTACTTAGCTGAAAATAATATATTAAGTTCAACTCAGTCAGGCTTCAGACAAGGTCATAGCACTATAACTGCTGTAATATCTGTTTTAAATGATTTTATTTCTGCCTTAGACACTTAAAAAATCCTGTTGTGCACTTTTTGTTGACCTCTCCAAGGCGTTTGATACAGTTGACTTTAAAATACTGTTGCATAGACTAAAGGCAGTAGGTTTTAGTAATCCAGTGTTGCAATGGTTTTCTAATTATTTAGTAGGCAGGACACAGTGTGTTGCCATAGAGAACTATCAGTCACCCTTACTTACCATAAAAGCAGGTGTCCCTCAAGGGTCAGTTCTCGGCCCAATCCTGTTTTCTTTGTATATTAATGATATAGATAAAGACCTAAATCCAGCCAAAGTACATCTGTATGCTGATGATACCATCTTATACACTGTTGGTTCCTCAGTGCAAGACGCCCTGGATTCTTTACAAACTGCCTTCATATCCATTCAAAATGCATTGTTGCAGTTAAAATTAGCATTAAATACAAATAAAACTAAGTATATGATTTTCACACGGTCAAGATCATGTCCTGATGGTAACTTAACAACACTTGATGGTACCTTCTTGGAGAGGGTTACGTCCTACAAATATCTTGGCATTTGGCTTGACCAAAAGCTCACATTTGAAGTACATATCAATAATCTTTTAAGAAAGCTAAGACCCAAGGTCGGTTTTTATTTTTGTTTTAAAAAAATGCTTTTCATTTTTAACAAGAAAAAGGCTGGTCCAGAGTACTTTTCTCTCAGTGTTGGACTATGGTGATACAATTTATATGCATGCACCTTTATGTTTCCTCAAGAAGCTGGATGCAGTTTATCATTCAGCATTGCGGTTTGTAACAGGGGCCCCTCAAGAACTCACCACTGTGATCTATACTCTAAAGTTCAATGGCCATCTTTGTATTTAAGATGGAAATTGCACGTTACTTTTTATTGCTAAGGCATTGTTGGGCAAACTTCCCCATTATATCTGTAATCTTCTGATTCTTTGCACTTCTTCATATAGTACACGTTCCTCACACAAGTTATTACTACAGTCTTCCACCCCTCATACTGAATTAGGGAAAACAGGCTTTTCTTTTTTTTGCTCCACATCTCTGGAATGAGTTGCAGAATACATTGAGTATGGACTCTCTGCCTTCATTAGAGATTTTTAGGAGAGCAATTAATACTGTATACACTGAGGAATGTCATTGCTTTTAGAGTTATTCCATAAAACTTTTAGCTGCCACTGTGTTTTATGTAAGTTTATTTTCTTTATTATGTGTTAATGTGTTTGTCTGCATCTGGAACTTTTTGTTGGCTGCCATTTTGACCAGGACTCCCTGGCAGAAGAGACACTTAGTCTCAATGGGACAATCCTGGCTAAATAAAGGATTTCTTCTTCTTCTTCTTCTTCTTCTTCTTCTTATATAGTTCAGGGTTCTTGATTTGAGCGTATCTTTGATCCACTTCTTTAATTTGAATAGATAGATCTATCCGTTCTTTCTGAGCTCTCTTTTTCATATTTGCACTAAAAGAAATAATTTGTCCCCTTAGGTAAGCTTTCAGAGCATCCCAAATGGTCAGGCTGGTGGTTTCAGATGATGCATTTGTATCAAAGAAAAAGGTTATCTGCTCCTCCATAAATTTCACAAAGTCATTATTGGACAGTAAAGTTGAGTTAAAATGCCAATGTCTCTCTGCAGCAGGGAGGTCAGGAAGGGTCATGGACAATACCACTGGGGCGTGGTCAGATATCACTATACTCCGATAGTCACAGGAACAGGTAAATGGGATCAGATGATTGTCAACAAGAAAATAGTCAATCCTAGAGTAGGTATGATGGGAATGAGAAAAGAATGAATACTCCCTCTTGTTTGGATTGAGATACTGCCATATTTCTGTGACTCCGTAGTTGTCTAAGAAAGACTGAATAAGTGATGCAGATTTACTCATTATGAGAAAATGTATCATTTAAAGAGAAAAATTAGGTGATTTTAAATTTCATGACAACAACACATCTCAAAAAAGTTGGGACAAGGCCGTGTTTCCCACTGTGAGACATCCCCTTTTCTCTTTACAACAGTCTGTAAACGTCTGGGGACTGAGGAGACAAGTTGCTCAAGTTTAGGGATCGGAATGTTAACCCATTCTTGTCTAATGTAGGATTCTAGTTGCTCAACTGTCTTAGGTCTTTTTTGTCGTATCTTCCGTTTTATGATGCGCCAAATGTTTTCTATGGGTGAAAGATCTGGACTGCAGGCTGGCCAGTTCAGTACCCGGACCCTTCTTCTACGCAGCCATGATGCTGTAATTGATGCAGTATGTGGTTTGGCATTGTCATGTTGGAAAATGCAAGGTCTTCCCTGAAAGAGACGTCGTCTGGATGGGAGCATATGTTGCTCTAGAACCTGGATATACCTTTCAGCATGGATGGTGTCTTTCCAGATGTGTAAGCTGCCCATGCCACACGCACTAATGCAACCCCATACCATCAGAGATGCAGGCTTCTGAACTGAGCGCTGATAACAACTCGGGTCGTCCTTCTCCTCTTTAGTCCGAATGACACGGCGTCCCTGATTTCCATAAAGAACTTCAAATTTTGATTCGTCTGACCACAGAACAGTTTTCCACTTTGCCACAGTCCATTTTAAATGAGCCTTGGCCCAGAGAAGACGTCTGCGCTTCTGGATCGTGTTTAGATACGGCTTCTTCTTTGAACTATAGAGTTTTAGCTGGCAACGGCGGATGGCACGGTGAATTGTGTTCACAGATAATGTTCTCTGGAAATATTCCTGAGCCCATTTTGTGATTTCCAATACAGAAGCATGCCTGTATGTGATGCAGTGCCGTCTAAGGGCCCGAAGATCACGGGCACCCAGTATGGTTTTCCGGCCTTGACCCTTACGCACAGAGATTCTTCCAGATTCTCTGAATCTTTTGATGATATTATGCACTGTAGATGATGATATGTTCAAACTCTTTGCAATTTTACACTGTCGAACTCCTTTCTGATATTGCTCCACTATTTGTCAGTGCAGAATTAGGGGGATTGGTGATCCTCTTCCCATCTTTACTTCTGAGAGCCGCTGCCACTCCAAGATGCTCTTTTTATACCCAGTCATGTTAATGACCTATTGCCAATTGACCTAATGAGTTGCAATTTGGTCCTCCAGCTGTTCCTTTTTTGTACCTTTAACTTTTCCAGCCTCTTATTGCCCCTGTCCCAACTTTTTTGAGATGTGTTGCTGTCATGAAATTTCAAAATGTCTCAGTTTCGACATCTGATATGTTGTCTATGTTCTATTGTGAATACAATATCAGTTTGAGATTTGTAAATTATTGCATTCCGTTTTTATTTACAATTTGGACTTTGTCCCAACTTTTTTGGAATCGGGGTTGTGTGTGTGTGTGTGTGTGTATATATATATATTAGTGCTGTCAAAAATGTCGCGTTATTAACGCGTTAACTTGACTCAATTTTAACGGCGATAATTTTTTTATCGCGAGATTAACGCTCTGTGACATGATGCCACGCCCCGCACAGCCAGAGTCCTCTGCCCTCCCCCGAAGCGCCACGGTGCTTGGCTTAAGTTTTTCGTTTTCCCATCGGCGGCTCCAGCCCCACTTTGCAGTGGCTGTGACAAGACGTGTTATGCTGTGCAATAAAAAAAAAAAACATTGGTACAACCAGTGTTCGAACTATGCCGATATTTTCGGGGGGTCCCTTATTTTCCCTGGGGTGCTTGCGCTTGTCTCAGAGCGCGGCTCTCCATCGCGCGCTCACTTCGGATATGCAAATGCTTCCCGTTACACACGATTGCTGTCAATAAACATCATTTTGCCAATATTTTAGAGACCCCCCAACATTTCCCAAGTCATGTTTTCAAGGGATCTCATGTCTGTTTCAGGGGATCTCGGACCCCCCGAGTACCCCGTAGTTCAAACGGTGAGCAAGCCCATTCACTTTTTTATGCTGATAAGAGAATTACAATGGTTTTTCATGTGACAAAAATGTGCGATTAAATTGCGATTAATCGCGAGTTAACTATGACAGTCGCAACATTAATCGCGATTAAATATTTTAATCGCTTGACAGCACTAATATATATATATATAAATGAAAAAAGTACAATTATTTTGACACCTGATTTTTATATCATTTATTCAACAAACCATTATAATTCAAGCAATTTTGTAATAGGCTGCTATTGTCTTTCCAATACAGATAAATCATCAGAAAGGCATTAGTCCGAAGGTCACGTGATGGTGGTGAGCTGAGCAGACACTTTTGCCAGAGCTCCGTGCCACTCGTTGCTAATTTTTTCATTATCCTGACAACAGCCAGGCGCTATAAGCCGTTTTTGTTATGAACATAACAGGCTATGTCCTTGGAAAACTTTTGGCCACAGTCTTTTGACAAGATGGGAAGAACCAGAGGAAATGAAGACAAAAAAGATGTCCCATCCGAGCCCGGCGATGGCGCACAAGATGGCGACCAGGCCGAATTTGTAACCGCAAATGGGCTTGACCCTGCCCTTGCTAAAGCCCTGAGCATAATGACCTCCAACATTATTAAAGTTATTGACGAAAAACTTAGCCCTCTGGCCGAGACTATCCACAAGCATGCTGCGGAGCTCCAGGCCGCTACCAGGCGGCTAGATGAAGCGGAGGCTAGGTTGCTGGCGGTTGAGAGCTCTGCCGCAGCACAAGAGCCAAGGATTGTGGAGCTGGAAAAGCAGGTTAGCGCCCTCATGGAGAGTTTGGACATGGCCGAAAATTATAGTAGGCGCCTAAACATTCGAGTCTTCGGCTTGGCGGAGGATATGGAAACTGGGCAGCAGGTGGAGTTTTTCGAGTCATGGCTACCCCGCGTCCTAAAGATGACCACGAAGGCCGGCCACATAAAGCTGGAGAGAGCCCACCGCACACTCGCACCGAAACCGGACCCAAACAGGAGGCCCAGATCACTGCTGTTATGATTCCACGCGTTCAGAGACAAACTGAGGGTCATGGAAATGGCGCGTAGGGCGAGCCAGGACGGTGGCGTAATCTACAACGGATCCAGGGTCTCTTTCTACAGCAATTTTTCTTCGACAGTGATGAAATGCAAGGCATACGATGCGGTGAAACAGCGGCTGCGAGAGCGAGGGATGCCATATGCTATGCTGTTCCCGGCTACTCTACAGGTGATACACGGAGGCTCCAAAAAGAGGTTTTCCACCCCGGAGGAGGTTCGCGCCTTCATTGACTCTCTGCCTGGTTGATAACTTTGCGGAGCACGGAGCTCCGTTTGTCTGGTTTGGGACACTTTTTGTGCAACAGACATAGTTTTCCCACTCAGGCTGGTACGTCATGCTCCGTGTTCTAGACGTCGCCTACTCTTGAACACTCTCTTAACATTTTGAATATACTGAACATTTCCTAACCGAGTGGCACGGGTGCTCGTAACGTGAATATATTGTTTCTACCTTATTTTGTTCACTCCCATAAGGAGGACTTTTTTCGTTTTTTTGGCATGCTATTCATCGTATGCAGTCAGTTCGCTCATGGTGAGTTTGAAAGGTGCTTGTATGGTGAACAGTCCCTGTTTATTTGGGGAAAGACCCTGAGTTTGTTTTTCTCTGTTGTACGTTTATGCTTGTTTAGTGTAGTTCATGTGTTTAGCTCAGGACATGACTTATGTAGAAGATTTCTGTGGGGTATCAGTGTGGCATTTTCCATTCCTGTTAAATGTAACTGTCCTATGTATCTGATAATGTGGGTGATGGGATGCATATACAGGGGGAGTGTAGGTGTAAACGGCTCTGACTTTTTTATCCTGCCCTTATGGCAAATAGTATCTTATGGCCATGTCCGATTTATATAATATTAAAATCTGTTCTTGGAACATCCGTGGCCTCCTAAAACCTGCCAAGAGGACGGCAGTATTATCATTTTTGAATAGGGAAGATGTTTCCATTGCATTCCTCCAGGAGACTCACCTGGAGGACAAGGATAATACTAAATTGCAAAGGAGTTGGGTGGGGCAGGTCTTTGCTACTTCATATTCTTCTTTCAGTAGGGGCGTAGCCATTTTGATTAGTAAAAAGTTGGCATTTAGGTCTCTTGATTGCGTTAAAGACAGCCAGGGCAGGTAAATAATTGTTAAAGGAATACTCGCAGGAAAAGAAGTAACATTTATGAATCTGTATTGTCCCCCAGGCAGAAACTATATGAGTTTGGGGATAAACCTGGAACATATCTTGCTAGTCTTGTCAAAAAGAGGGCAGATTCTCAAAATATAGTCTCTATTACTGACTCTAATGGTGTAAGATTGTTCAATATCAGAACCATTAATAAACACTTTGCATTGTTTTATTCCAACCTATATAGTTCCGAGCAGCCTGACGGTGCCCTGACCCTTATGCGTCAGTTTTTTGCAGACTTAAGACTCCCCAAAGCTACGGATGATCAAAAACTACATCTGAATGCCCCAGTTACTAGAGAGGAAGCGTTACTTGCTTTGAAATCTACGCCGTCTGGTAAGGGCCCAGGGCCAGATGGATTCGGATGTGAGTTTTATAAGGAGTTTAGTGGTATTCTTTTAGACCCTCTGCTGTCTATGCTCAATCACTAATTTGAAAATGGGATCCTACCTCAATCCCTTAGGGAGGCCAACATTTCTCTTATCCTTAAAAAAGGAAAATGCCCAGATAGCTGTGCTTCATACAGGCTGATAGCCCTACTTAACTCTGACCAAAAACTGCTCTCCAAAATTTTGGCTTTACACCTAGAGAGGGTTCTGCCTCATATGGTCAGGGAGGACCAAACTGGTTTTGTCAAGGGCCGGAACTCCTGTGATAATATGAGGAGGCTCCTTAACATCATCCAACTAACCCAGAGCTGCAAGGACCCGGCCCTCATGCTGTCTCTCAATGCCGAGAAGGCGTTCGACCGGGTCAAATGGTCGTATTTGTTCTACGCTGTGGAGGAATTTGGCCTGGGCGATAATTTTGTGAATTGGATTAGGGTTCTGTATAATTCTCCGACGGCAGCGGTTCTGACTAATGGACTGAGATCCGACAACTTCCCTCTCCACCGTGGGAATAGGCAGGGCGACCCCCTCAGCCCCCTGCTCTTTGATATTGCTATTGAGCCGCTGGCCCAAGCAGTAAGGCAAAACACTTTAATTTCTGGTATTTTCGTTGGTGAAAAGGAACACAAAATTACTCTATACGCGGATGACATTTTGATACACTTATCGCAACCTCAAACTTCTGTTCCCCGCCTGATTAAGGTCATTTCATCATTCAGCGTCTTTTCGGGATATAAAATTAACTTTGCAAAATCCGAGGCTATGCCCCTAGGGTCGTTAACGTGTGTTCCAGATATGGCTGAGCCCTTCCCGTTCCGATGGTCTCCCACTGGTTTCATTTACTTAGGAGTGCATGTAACATCCACTTTTGGTCAGATGTTTAAGTCCAACCCCCCCCCCCCCCCCCCCCCCCCCCCCGGATGCCATAAGGGCAGACTTAGACCGCTGGGCTCCTCTCCCTATTTCCTGGCTTGATAGGGTTGCTCTTATAAAAATGAACGTCCTGCCCAGATTGCTATATCCACTGCAAATGATCCCCATCCTATTATCCAACAAGGTTATTAAGGTGCTTGAAGGCTGGTTAAGCTCCTTCATTTGGAGCCTCAAATTCAAGGAAGCCTTGTCTCAAGATGACAAAACTTCAAATGGCAGGTTGTGATGGAGGGTTAGATGTACCAAATCTTAGATTTTACCAACTGGCATCACACCTGCGGGTGATTGCAAGCTGGCACAACTGTGATGCAGCCTTGATTTGGCATGATATTGAGTCCTCTCAAAGTGTCCTTTGTTGAATCTATTGTTTTTGAATAATCCTGAATCTGTTAAACACTGCTCTAACCCTATTACTCTCAGTACCATCAGAGCCTGGAGATCCATTCGCTCTATAGAAGGCCAGGCTCATTTATCATCTCTTCTTACTCCCATTCTTGATAACCTTGACTTCCTGCCAGGCTGTAAGGACCAGGGCTTTAAAGTGTGGAGCACCCAAGGGCTGAAGAAAATGGGTGATCTATTTAAAGCCCAGATTTTACTATCTTTTCAGCAGTTGCAACAGCAATTTGGTTTATTCAATCAAGGTGACTTCTATGGATATTTACAAATTAGAGATTTCATAGTTAAAGACACCACCTTAATGACTAATAACACCGCTTCATGTGTGGAGAAGGCCTCGTCTCTACAGATTAATAAGAAATGCATTACTGTTTTTTACAGAGCCCTGAACTCTAATTCTCCTCTTACCTCACAAACCATCAAGCTAGCTTGGGAGAAGGATCTAGGCGTTGCTATAGATGATGCTGACTGGCAGGAAGTCTGGTCTCAGGCCATAAACATTTCTGTTTGTAACCGCACCAAACCAAAAACAGTTCAGAATTGTACATCGCACGCATATAACGCCTGTTGTCAAGAACAAAATGGACGCTAATATTTCCCCGCTTTGTTGGAAATGCAATTCTGAGACTGGTAGTTATGCTCACTGCTTCTGGTCATGTGTGAAGTTACAAAAGTATTGGTCTAGTATTGTGATCGAACTGACTGCTATTTTTAGTGTCCCAACATGGATGGACCCTTTGTGCCTGATACTTGGTCTCCCAGATGGTCGGATCACTGACAGTAAACACAGGAGACTTTTCAATATACTGATCTTTGCTGCTAGAAAGAACATTCTACTTTTCTGGATCAAGAATGTTGCTCCAACAAAAAAATCATGGCGCAACATTGTTATGGACTGCATTCCTAGTGAATACATCACGTGCATGCTTCACTCCAAAACAGATGCTTTCTATAAGGTTTGGGACCCTTATTTGCAGCATATTGGGCCCACGCTGTCATCTTCCTTACTTCATGGATTTCCCAGATCAGCCTAGCCTGTCTCTGTGACTTTGTTTTAAGTGCTTGCTATCTAACAAGCACCTTGTAGCCTTGCTATGTTTGTATGCTCTGTATTGATGCCTATTTGGATACTGCCCTGTCTTGTTGCAGGAGATTGAAAGGGAGGGGGCTGGATGGAGACTGTGCCCACTGTCATTTATTTTTATTTTCTATTTACTGTACCCACATGCCCACATTCTGCTGTGGTGTTTTGTTTTGTTTTGTTTCCTTCTGTCATGTCTGAGCAGTTCAGTGTGTTTTGCGTTTTGAGAAAATGTAATAAAAATATTAAAAAAAGAAAGGTGTTAGTCCTGATGCAGTGGGGAAGGCAAAGAATTTCCTGACTATGATGCAGTGGAAATCGATGGTGTATTTCATGCACTTCATGATGGACGTGTTGAGTTGTTTGTCAAAGCTGTCTGAAGCATGTCAGAAGACTAGTGCCACAGCAGCTGACATCCATTCCACACTGGACAGTACAGTAACAGTACTGAGGAAATACACGACAAAGTATTAAAAATTTAAACGACATTAATTTAGTAAAATTTTTCATCAAATTTATCAACAAATAATACACACACAATTTACTTTTCTCATGGATATCTTTATGCATAGTATAACTGTTTCCAGCTTTTTCATTGATTCATGTGAATATCTGTCTAGTGAATGTGTAAAATATATTCATGTTTGATAATTGCTTTAGAATTTCTATTTATTTTTCATCTTTTCTATAGAGATGGAACACATCTTAAGAAGGTGATCAGTAAAGACCAGTTTCATGATCTTGAATTGTCAGAGCCATACAGAGATTTCAACTGTCATGCAGTCAAAGTGAAAGTTATTGATCTACTGGAGACAAGCTTCTGCAAGCGGTTTGACGATATTAATAGAGGGGTACTGAATTCATTGTCTATCACAAACTTCAACACATGGCCACAGAAAGATAGTGAACAAGGTCAGATATATCACGCTGGGTATATCATACAAAATGTTCTTATTTTTCTAATGTATCTCATGAATAATTTCAGTTTTATTGATACCATGATATGTTTCATATATCATAAATCATTCAAACTTTATCATAATATGATGCGTTACAAGTTATATGTGGCATTTTTACTCAGTATGGATCACAACAGTCCATGTGTGATATATTTAATTAACAGTATTAATTTTTTTTGCATAGGAAATTAAGTATAAATTGCATAATAAATGGGCACTCATTTTTTCAGTGGATGATTTTGGTGATGACCAAATTGATGTATCGGGCAACCACTTCAATCCTATTCTAAAACACGGTGACATTGACATTGATATACTTTCAACTGAGTGGACTATGATGAAAGATACCTTTATACAGTTAGGTCCATATATATTTGGACACTGACACAAATTTTGGTTTTTTACCTGTTTATTGAAACATATTCAAGTTATAGTTATATAATGGACATAAAGTCCAGACTTTCAGCTTTCATTTGAGGGAATCCACATTAAAATTGGATGAAGGGTTTAGGAGTTTCAGCTCCTTAACATGTGCCACCCTGTTTTTAAAGGGGCCAAA
The DNA here is from genome assembly GCF_027579695.1 of Neoarius graeffei. Taxonomy (NCBI): domain Eukaryota; kingdom Metazoa; phylum Chordata; class Actinopteri; order Siluriformes; family Ariidae; genus Neoarius; species Neoarius graeffei. The sequence goes on from NC_083587.1 coordinate 69,772,704, forward strand.
AGTAATTGGACAATTGACTCAAAGGCTATTTCATGGGCAGGTGTGGGCAATTCCTTCGTTATGTCATTCTCAATTAAGCAGATAAAAGGCCTGGAGTTGATTTGAGGTGTGGTGCTTGCATTTGGAAGATTTTGCTGTGAAGAAAACATACGGTCAAAGGAGCTCTCCATGCAGGTGAAACAAGCCATCCTTAAGCTGCAAAAACAGAAAAAACCCATCCGAGAAATTGCTACAGTATTAGAAGTGGCAAAATCTACAGTTTGGTACATCCTGAGAAAGAAAGAAAGCACTGGTGAACTCATCAATGGAAAAAGACCTGGACACTCACAGAAGACAACAGTGGTGGATGATCACAGAATAATTTCCATGGTGAAGAGAAACCCCTTCACAACAGCCAACCAAGTGAACAACACTCTCCAGGAGGTAGGCCTATCAATATCCAAATCTACCATAAAGAGAAGACTGCATGAAAGTAAATACAGAGGGTTCACTGCACGGTGCAAGCCACTCATAAGCCTCAAGAATAAAAAGGCTAGATTGGACTTTGCTAAAAAACATCTAAAAAAGCCAGCACAGTTCTGGAAGAACATTCTTTGGACAGATGAAACCAAGATCAACCTCTACCAGAATGATGGAAAGAAAAAAGTATGGTGAAGGCGTGGTACAGCTCATGATCCAAAGCATACCACATCATCTGTAAAACACGGCGGAGGCAGTGTGATGGCTTGGGCATGCATGGCTGCCAGTGGCACTGGGTCACTAGTGTTTATTGATGATGTGACACAGGACAGAAGCAGCTGGATGAATTCTGAGGTATTCAGAGGCATACCGTGTGCTCAAATCCAGCCAAATGCAGCCAAACTGATTGGTCGGCGTTTCATAATACAGATGGACAATGACCCAAAACATAAAGCCAAAGCAACCCAGGAGTTTATTAAAGCAAAGAAGTGGAATATTCTTGAATGGCCAAGTCAGTCACTTGATCTCAACCCAATTGAGCAGCATTTCACTTGTTAAAGACTAAACTTCAGACAGAAAGGCCCACAAACAAACAGCAACTGAAAACCGCTGCAGTAAAGGCCTGGCAGAGCATTAAAAAGGAGGAAACACAGCGTCTGGTGATGTCCATGAGTTCAAGACTTCAGGCAGTCATCGCCAACAAAGGGTTTTCAACCAAGTATTAGAAATGAACATTTTATTGACAATTATTTAATTTGTCCAATTACTTTTGAGGCCCTGAAATGAAGGGATTGTGTTTAAAAAATGCTTTAGTTCCTCACATTTTTATGCAATCATTTTGTTCAACCCACTGAATTAAAGCTGAAAGTCTGAACTTCAACTGCATCTGAATTGTTTTGTTCACAATTCATTGTGGTAATGTACAGAACCAAAATTAGAAAAATGTTGTCTCTGTCCAAATATTTATGGACCTAACTGTATAAGGGGTAATGCTCTATTCATAATTATACTTAAATATATTGATAATTGTGTTATAATATTCATTTTTATTGCACACCTTAAAGTAGATACATTCAAATATTAGTTGAAATAACCAGATATACATTATCTTTAAATTAATGATTTATGATTTTTTTTTCAATTTAGTAAAGAATTTCTTTTGAATACATTTGGTACAGATCGGCAGTGGTACAGAAACTGACATGGGGTGAGGTGAATCTGATGCATGGATCAACCTTCAAGAACATCTTGTCTCTGATAGATCTAGTCCTTAGTGTTCCAGCTCACTCAGCTGACTGTGAGAGAGGCTTGAGCGAGATGAAGGCTATCAAGAGTGACTGGAGGAACTGCCTGAAAGCCAGTACACTATCTGACCTAATGCTGATCAAGTTGCATCTTCCAAATATTGCAGAGTTTGATCCTACTGAGGCAATCCATCTCTGGAATACAAGTGCCTCATCACAAAGGAGGCCAACCCACACACCTAGTGGAAGCAGACAAAAAGTTGTTGTGTCTGACTCAGGACCAGATGAAGCTGATGTTGAAGTGATTGATGGACATGATCAGTAAATTACTAATTTTGGAGCTGGATATTTTTTTTGGATTGATTGATATTGTGGTGCTCAAGTCTATTTTTGTATTTTTATGGAATAATTTTTTTTCAAGTTGATTCCTAGTCAATATGAAGCTCCGAATGCTTTCTCTTTCATAAATGGTGAAATACAGAAAGCATGTTGGACATATTTTGGGTGCTATACTCATGATAGTCAGTATATTTGTTTTCAATACTCATACACCAAGTTGCCAAGTTTTCCAGTATATTATTATTTGTTGATATTATATTATGGTGCTCTGTGTTGTTCTCATTTATGTATTTAACAACAGTATCAAAATACTCGGGTCTTGAAATAAATGCACATTAGTCATGAACAATGGTAACGACTCTCTTTTGTGTTATTTTTGACAGAAGTAAAATTCATACATGAACAAATTTTGGTGAGTTGATTTTCTGTTTGGCGAGTTACTCTGGAAGGGAACTAGTCCGGCTGGCTGGTGGAAAAATACATGAATTTCGAGCCTTGATAGACATGGCACTGTTACAGGAAACAGGATGTTGAGAAATGACACCTCATCATCAATGTTGTGATGATTTTATTTTCATAAGGACCAAAAATCCAATTATATTAGGAAAAAAATATAATAAATGGTAATGCATGTTATATTAATGTTTAATAATGAGCTAATGTATTATAAAGCTTTTATAAACATGAGGTTGGGGTGGGGGTTGTGTTGGGGTGGGGTTAGTTTCAGGGTGTGGTTTGTGTTGAGGTGGGGCTTGTGTCGGGTGGGGTTTGTGTTAGGTGGGGTTTGTATTAGGGCGGGGTTTGGATTGGGTGGGGTTTGTGTTGAGGTGGGGTTTGTGTTGGGATGAGGTTTGTGTGATGGTGAGGTTAATGTCGGGGTGGGGTTAGTGTTGAGGTGCGTTTAGTTTCAGAGTGAGGTTACAGTGGTGCTTGAAAGTTTGTGAACCCTTTAGAATTTTCTATATTTCTGCATAAATATGACCTAAAACATCATCAGATTTTCACACAAGTCCTAAAAGTAGATAAAGAGAACCCAGTTAAACAAATGAGACAAAAATATTATACTTAGTCATTTATTTATTGAGGAAAATGATCCAATATTACATATCTGTGAGTGGCAAAAGTATGTGAACCTTTGCTTTCAGTATCTGGTGTGACCCCCTTGTGCAGCAATAACTGCAACTAAACGTTTGCGGTAACTGTTGATCAGTCCTACACACCGGCTTGGAGGAATTTTAGCCCGTTCCTCCGTACAGAACAGCTTCAACTCTGGGATGTTGGTGGGTTTCCTCACATGAACTGCTCGCTTCAGGTCCTTCCACAACATTTCCATTGGATTAAGGTCAGGACTTTGAATTGGCCATTCCAAAACATTACCTTTATTCTTCTTTAACCATTCTTTGGTAGAACGACTTGTGTGCTTAGGGTCGTTGTCTTGCTGCATGACCCACCTTCTCTTGAGATTCAGTTCATGGACAGATGTCCTGACATTTTCCTTTAGAATTCGCTGGTATAATTCAGAATTCATTGTTCCGTCAACGATGTCAAGCCGTCCTGGCCCAGATGCAGCAAAACAGGCCCAAACCATGATACTACCACCACCATGTTTCACAGATGGGATAAGGTTCTTCTGCTGGAATGCAGTGTTTTCCTTTCTCCAAACATAACGCTTCTCATTTAAACCAAAAAGTTCTATTTTGGTCTCATCCATCCACAAAACATTTTTCCAATAGCCTTCTGGCTTGTCCATGTGATCTTTAGCAAACTGCAGACGAGCAACAATGTTGTTTTTGGAGAGCAGTGGCTTTCTCCTTGCAGCCCTGCCATGCACACCATTGTTGTTCAGTGTTCTCCTGATGGTGGACTCATGAACATTAACATTAGCCAATGTGAGTGAGGCCTTCAGTTGCTTAGAAGTTACCCTGGGGTCCTTTGTGACCTCGCCAACTATTACACGCCTTGCTCTTGGAGTGATCTTTGTTGGTCGACCACTCCTGGGGAGGGTAACAATGGTGTTGAATTTCCTCCATTTGTACACAATCTGTCTGACTGTGGATTGGTGGAGTCCAAACTCTTTAGAGATGGTTTTGTAACCTTTTCCAGTCTGATGAGCATCAACAACGCTTTTTCTGAGGTCCTCAGAAATCTCCTTTGTTCGTGCCATGATACACTTCCACAAACGTGTTGTGAAGATCAGACTTTGATAGATCCCTGTTCTTTAAATAAAACAGGGTGCCCACTCACACCTGATTGTCATCCCATTGATTGAAAACACCTGACTCTAATTTCACCTTCAAATTAACTGCTCATCCTAGAGCTTCACATACTTTTGCCTCTCACAGATATGTAATATTGGATCATTTTCCTCAATAAATAAATGACCAAGTATAATATTTTTGTCTCATTTGTTTAACTGGGTTCTCTTTATCTACTTTTAGGACTTGTGTGAAAATCTGATGATGTTTTAGGTCATATTTATGCAGAAATATAGAAAATTCTAAAGGGTTCACAAACTTTCAAGCACCACTGTAGTTTCAGGGTGTGGTTTGTGTTGGGTGTGGTTTGTGTTGGGGCAGGGTTTGGGTTGTGGTGGGGTTTGGGTTGGGTTCATGTGATGGTGGAGTTAATGTCAAGGTGGGGTTAGTTTTAGGGATGTGGTTTGTGTAAGGGTGGGGTTAGTGGGAGCCTGGGGTTGGTATTTGGGTGGATTAGTACTCATAGCATTATCTACACCTACATTTAACATTACTCCAATCATCTTTTCAACACTTCCCCTTGTCCATTTCCCCTTGGTTCAGTCCCCTTGTCCTTCTGCAAATGCACACTTGTATGCTTTAGATCCTGCTCAGATCACTTCCACGTAGATGGCCGAGTCAGAGTCAGCGGTGATCGACAGCTGTCTCTCGCTCTCCATTTGACTGACAGGTGTCTGTCTCCCTCTCTCCATCTGTTCTGAAGGAATCTGTCTGTCTCGCTCTCGTCTCTCTCGTCTGGCTCCTCTCCTCTGTCTCTTATGAGTCTAAACAACAAGAAGAAGCGTTAATAACACACACACCTGTGTGTGTGTGTGTGTGTGTGTGTGTACACATGCGTGTGTGTGCGATTGTGTGTGTGTGTGTGTACACATGCGTGAGTGCGTGTGTACACGTGTGTGTGTGCGATTGTGTGTGTGTGTACACCTGTGTTGTACGGATGAAACAGGGTGTACAGTTCTGGTAGACGAGTTGGTAGCTCCCGTTGGTGTAGATGTGTGTGACCTCAGAGCAGTTAATGTACAAAGGTGTGCGCTCCTGATACACACTCACAGTGCTGGGGTACACTCCAGGGGCACAGCCCATCCCCCGCCTCCTCCTGAGCACAGGGCAAAGGTCAGGGGTCAAGTAGCATCCATTACATCTCATCTCATTATCTGTAGCCGCTTTATCCTGTTCTACAGGGTCGCAGGCGAGCTGGATCCTATCCCAACTGACTACGGGCGAAAGGCGGGGTTCACCCTGGACAAGTCGCCAGGTCATCACAGGGCTGACACATAGACACAGACAACCATTCACACTCACATTCACACCTACGCTCAATTTAGAGTCACCAGTTAACCTAACCTGCATGTCTTTGGACTGTGGGGGAAACCGGAGCACCCGGAGGAAACCCACGCGGACACGGGGAGAACATGCAAACTCCACACAGAAAGGCCCTCGCCGGCCACGGGGCTCGAACCCAGGACCTTCTTGCAGTGAGGCGACAGCGCTAACCACTACACCACCGTGCCGCCCATCCATTACATTAATCTGGTAATTCCTGCAGTTTTACTCTCACTGCACTTTCCCTTTAACTCTCTCGGAAATGACATGAGACTTACCGTCCAGCTCTGCGACGGCACACACATACACACACAGGCACTGTGATGAAGAAGAGGATGAAGAGCAAAACACTGAATCCCACCGAGATCAGAGGCTGCATGAGACTCTCTACACACACACACACACAAACACACACACACAATGCATATTATACACAGAGTACACTCAGTGTTACTTTCGGTGTGTTAAACTGTCAAAACTAGAATTTTTAGCACGTGCTGTGAGCTGCAACATCGCACCCTGATGGGAGTCAAACAATATTTCTGTTTCTGTTCGATTGATTGTAATAATTATACCACAGCATGGTCGAATTTGTAATCAGAAGGTGTGATTAATGTTCTACATCAGCACGGATCTGAATATTTACAACTGTAACATCAAGGACAGGTTTATATTAATTTTCTTGTCTGATAAATTATTGTTCTTATACCTGCTCATTCACAGGGACGTGTACAGCAGACGCTCCATACACTTTAAAATTAATCATACGCATTACATTACAGGGATTTAACAGATGCTCTGGATAAGAGCGATGTACAACACACCCTGACACACCCACAGCAGGGAGCAGCCTGGGGGACAGGTAGGGGTTAGGGGCCTTGAGCAAGGGTACTTCAGCCATTCCTGCTGGTCCAGGGAATTGAACTGGCAACCTTTTGGCCCCAAAGCTGCTTCTTTAACCTTTAAGCCATGGCTTCCCCAATTACTCTGTTACGGTATAGAACAAAAAGAAAGTGTATCTAATTGTTGATGTGGTGAAGTTTTCTGTAAGGAGATGTTTAGTCAACCTTTATGGAAGGAGTCTCCAGTGTCAGCGTTCGAATACTCATTCAGTTCTCTCACATAGTAGTTAGTTCCTAATGTTGTTATAGCAGCTATAAACAGTCATTCCCTCTCTCTCCCTTTTTTCATTCTCTTGAAGTTAAAGGAAAATAAAATGTTATGTTGAAGTCCTCTGTCCTGAAGATTCGAGTCTCTAATATTCTTTAATAAATAAAAATTGTAGCCACTGATAGTGTAGTAAAGAAGAATAATATCTCAAAAATACAAACTCAGAGCTACTCAAAATACTCAATTTAAAGTTTGTTTAGCCTATTTCTTTATTTGTTTTACATTATTATTATTATTATTATTATTATTATTATTATTATTATTATTATTATTAGAGTATTATTACAGCAGTAACTTCAGCACCTCACTCAGCCCCGAGTCCTCACTTCACCCTGCACTCAAGCTCTGAGTGTATCAAGGCATAAAGGGAGGATTTAGAACACAACCTGAATGTTCAGAGTGATTCCACCAGTACCTTCACAACACACACACACACACACACACACACACACACACACACACACACACACACACACACAATACCTTCCCCTCTCTGAAGCCGCAGTGTGTGTGTGGCATTGCCAAGATGGTTGAAGGCGTAGCAGGTGATGTTTAACGGGGTGTGTGTGTGTCCCCGCAGCGTCTCCTGCAGTGTATGGTGTGTGTGAGAGGACGTGCTGTTGAAGCCGAGGGGGGGAACACTGCCATTTACACTCCAGGTGATGAGGGACTGTGGGTTGGAGTCAACCACACACACACAGTCCTGCACTTGAGCATCCCACACACACACAGAGGCATTCTGCACAATCATAGGAGCATCTGCATCTCACACACACACACACACACACACACACACACACACACACACACACATTAGTGCCTGCATTGAAAATAAAACTTATTTAGAATAATTCCTGTGTGTGTGTGTGTGTGTGTGTGTATAAAGTGTTACACTTACACTGCACATTGAGATGAGCGGGCGGAGATGTTGCGTGTCCCAGAGCGTTGCGGGCAGTGCACTGCACGTGTGTGTGTCGTGTGACATTGTATAAGCGGATGGAGTGTGTATGATGGGAGAGGGGCAACACACTACTCGAGTGTGTGTAAGACCACTGGTACTCAATGACGGGGGGATCAGCTTTACACACACACACCAGCTGAACACTGCCCCCCTCCCTCACCAGCACTGTGTGGACCTCCACTGACACATCCATGGGAGGGACTGAACACACACACACACACACACACACACACACACACACACACACACACACGGACAGTTAAAGTTGGGCATGTTAGCAGCTAGCCTGCAGGCTGTGAGTGTTGTGTACACTTACAGTGGATGTTCATGGTGGCAGTGCTGCTGCTCTTCTTGTTACCATGGTGATGGGCATCACACCTGATCCGTGGCTTTACCAGCTCAGATGGTGTGAAGGACAGAGTTGAGATGAGTGAGGACGTCTCACCGTCTTTCTGCACCCTCTCCAGCCCTCTGTCCTCTCCTGCCCCCTCTGCACCCCCCCTCTCCCACACCCACAGCAGGCAGGGAGGTGCCAAAGGGCAGCTGATTCGCACTGAGCAATTCAGGACCACCATCTGCCCCAACACCACCACGGGGGGGACGCTCAACAACGGCTGCTCGGGGGTACCTTCCAGGGAGACAGAAGAAGCGTAAACACACAATGAACAGGAATGTCTCTCTGAAATCATACATCAGGACACCATTAAAGAACAGGCCTGAGATTAAAGCAGCAGTATGTAACATTGATGAAAAGACAGAAAACCAGACAAGTGTGACCTTCATGTGAGAGAGGTAGTGAATTTGGTGCTCACGTGTGACAAAAACACGGATGGACTTGGTTCTGCCCCATGACCCTTGGCGCTCCCTCAACTCGAGCTCGTACGTGTCCGGATCAGCAGTGCTGACATCAGTGATGGTGAGGGAGCAGTTTCCCACACTAAGATCTCCGCTCAGGGTAACGCGCCCTCTGAACTTACGATCTGTCTGGTCTGCCTGGTCGCTGCTGAAGGCTGTATGACGGCGTGCCCACGGGGAGGAGGGGCGGTACCTCAGTCGGATGGCCATGCCCACACCAGAACCATTCACAGATGGGAATGAGCAGGAGATTAGAGCACATGAGCCCTGCATGGCAAACACGCGGTCCGGGACGGTAGGCACTAACTCCGCCCTCACACTCCAACACAAACACACTGGAGATGCACACACACACACACACACACACACACACACACACACACACACACACGATGGGAAACAGAAGTGCACATCAGCAGATTTGTAAAGTTCACACAGGGGAAGTGGATAATTTAAGCTCTGTGTGTGTGTGTGTGTGTGTGTGTGTGTGTGTGTGTGTGTGTGTGTGTGTGTGTGTGTGAGTGATGAGACAACACCATTAAAACCATTTAAACTTATGGAAATAAATCAATTGTTGTATTTATCTCATATACTCAGAGTGTATACCTGTCTGTGTATCTGTCAGTTCAGAGAGTCTCAGTGACACAGAGTCCTTTCTAAGACAGAGGAACTCATTATTTATTTGTCATCAGTAAGCACTTTATCCTGGTCAGGACCGCCGTGGATCTGGAGCCTATCCCAGGAATACTGGGAACAAAGGGGATATTTCACCCTGAATAGTACACCAGTCCATCACAGGACACCACTCAGCTATACTGAGAAGACAATTTAGCATCACCAATCCACCGACCTGCACCTGCATGCTCTTGGACAATGGGATGAAACTGAAGAACCCAGAGGGAACCCAGAGGAAATTCCACACAGACAATAACTTTAACTCAGGATCAAACTCAGGACCCTGGAGATGTGAGGCAGCAACACTACTGTACCACTGCACTGCCCAATAATAAAAATAATAATGAAGCAATGCTGGTGTGTGGTCTGTGAAAGCATAAACACCAAGCAGCTCCCCCCGACACACACACACACACACACACACACACACACACACACACACACACACCTTTACATCCTTTGATTTCCTTGTTTAATACAACTGAGCCTGCTTTATAAACTAATCACTGACATAAACACACTGTTCCTGAAGTAGTGTGTGTGTGTGTTATTCATTTAAAAACAGGACAAGGGTGAGGTCTTAATCATAAAGGCAAAAAACACACTCTTACCGAACACAGCAGTTGTGATGAAGATCATATTGTAGTGAACCGCCTGTGCGTGTGCGTGTGTTATCAGTAATGGAACATTTTCCTCTCTGTCTAGGATTAAAGAGGAACTTCATAAATCCTTGCAAGTTGCCCCTTAATCTCTCTCTCGCTCTCTCTCACACACACACACACACACACACACACACACACACACACACACACAAGATGAAATAAAGTTATTTCTTAAAATCACATTTATATTCATACACATACTTAAGGCTATTTTGCTGGGTGTGGGTGCGCGTGCACGGCACATGCGTGGGGGAGTGTAAGCGTTGTGTAAGAGCTCATGTGAGTGTGTGAATCAGCATCATGTCTTGAGTTGATTTTTTTTGGGGGAATCAGAATAAACAAGTTCCCTCTAGAAGAAGAAGACTTTATTTATCACATGAACATTACAGCAAAGTGAAATTATTTACTTCACATCTCCCAGTTCATTAGGAAGGTGAGGTCCGAGGGAAGGGTCAGCCATGACCTGGAGGACCCAGAGCCGATACAGTGGAACTGGAACAGATACAGCAGCCCGGGATCAGGGCCAACCGCTGGCCAGACAGTGACAGTGTGGTGACGCTGGGGCTCAATCCCTCAACTTCCTGATCAGTAACTGACAACCTTAGACATTGAGCCACCACTGACAGTACAACACTACACTACACCACACTACACTTTAATACTCTACACTACACCACACTACACTTTAATACTCTACACTACACCACACTACACTTTAATACTCTACACTACACCACACTACACTTTAATACTCTACACTAGACTACACTGCACTACACTGCACTTTAATGCTCTACACTACACTACACTACACCACACTACACTTTAATACTCTACACTACACCACACTACACTTTAATACTCTACACTACACTACACTGCACTTTAATGCTCTACACTACACTACACTACACTACACTACACCACACTACACTTTAATACTCTACACTACACTACACTGCACTTTAATGCTCTACACTACACTACACTACACTACACCACACTACACTTTAATACTCTACACTACACTACACTGCACTTTAATGCTCTACACTACACTACACTACACTTTAATACTCTACACTACATTACACTACACTACACTACACTACACTACACTGCACTTTAATGCTCTACACTACACTACACTACACTTTAATGCTCTACACTACACTGCACTTTAATGCTCTACACTACACTACACCACACTACACCTTAATACTCTACACTACACTACACTACACTACTCTACTCTACTCTACACTACACTTTAATACTCTACACTACACTACACTGCACTTTAATACTCTACACTACACTACACTACACTTTAATGCTCTACACTACACTACACTTTAATGCTCTACACTACACTACACTACACTACACTACACTGCACTTTAATGCTCTACACTACACCACACTACACTTTAATACTCTACACTACACTGCACTTTAATGCTCTACACTACACTACACTACACTACACTTTAATACTCTACACTACACTTTAATACTCTACGCTACACTACACTGCACTTTAATGCTCTACACTACACCACACTATACTTTAATACTCTACACTACACAACACTACACTTTAATGCTCTACACTACACTACACTACACTACACCACACTACACTTTAATACTCTACACTACACTACACTACACTACACTGCACTTTAATGCTCTACACTACACCACACTACACTTTAATGCTCTACACTACACTGCACTTTAATGCTCTACACTACACTACACTACACTACACTACACTACACTACACTACACTACACTTTAATACTCTACACTACACTACACTTTAATATTCTACACTACACTACACTTTAATACTCTACACTACACTACACTTTAACACTCTACACTACACTTTAATACTCTACACCACACTATGCTTTAATACACTACACTACACTTTAATACTCTACACCACACTACACTTTAATACACTACACTACACTTTAATACTCTACACCACACTTTAATACACTACACTTTAATACACTACACTTTAATACTCTACACCACACTTTAATACACTACACTTTAACACTCTACACTACACTTTAATACTCTACACCACACTACGCTTTAATACACTACACTACACTTTAATACACTACACTACACTTTAATACACTACACCACACTTTAATACACTACACTTTAACACTCTACACTACACTTTAATATTCTACACTACACTACTCTGTAATACTCTACACTACACTACACTTTAATACTCTAGTAGAGTATTAAAGTGTAGTGTATTAAAGTGTAGTGTAACACTACACTTTAATACACTACACTTTAATACTCTACACCACACTTTAATACACTGCACTTTAACACTCTACACTACACTTTAATACTCTACACCACACTACGCTTTAATACACTACACTACACTTTAATACTCTACACCCCACTACGCTTTAATACACTACACTACACTTTAATACACTACACTACACTTTAATACACTACACCACACTTTAATACACTACACTTTAACACTCTACACTACACTTTAATACTCTACACCACACTACGCTTTAATACACTACACTACACTACACTTTAATACACTACACTTTAATACACTACACTACACTTTAATACACTACACCACACTACGCTTTAATACACTACACTACACTTTAATACACTACACTACACTTTAATACACTACACCACACTTTAATACACTACACTTTAACACTCTACACTACACTTTAATACTCTACACCACACTACGCTTTAATACACTACACTACACTACACTTTAATACACTACACCACACTTTAATACACTACACTTTAACACTCTACACTACACTTTAATACTCTACACCACACTACGCTTTAATACTCTACACCACACTACGCTTTAATACACTACACTACACTTTAATACTCTACACCACACTACGCTTTAATACACTACACTACACTTTAATACACTACACCACACTTTAATACACTACACTTTAACACTCTACACTACACTTTAATACTCTACACCACACTACGCTTTAATACACTACACTACACTACACTTTAATACACTACACCACACTTTAATACACTACACTTTAACACTCTACACTACACTTTAATACTCTACACCACACTACGCTTTAATACACTACACTACACTTTAATACTCTATACCACACTTTAATACACTACACCACACTTTAATACACTACACTTTAACACTCTACACTACACTTTAATACTCTACACCACACTACGCTTTAATACACTACACTACACTTTAATACTCTACACCACACTTTAATACACTACACTTTAACACTCTACACTACACTTTAATACTCTACACCACACTATGCTTTAATACACTACACTACACTTTAATACACTACACTACACTTTAATACACTACACCACACTTTAATACACTACACTTTAACACTCTACACTACACTTTAATACTCTACACCACACTACGCTTTAATACACTTCACTACACTTTAATACACTACACTTTAACACTCTACACTACACTTTAATACTCTACACCACACTACGCTTTAATACACTACACTACACTTTAATACACTACACTACACTTTAATACACTACACTTTAACACTCTACACTACACTTTAATACTCTACACCACACTACGCTTTAATACACTACACTACACTTTAATACACTACACTACACTTTAATACACTACACTACACTTCAATACACCACACTACACTTCAATACACTACACTTTAATACTCTACACTACACTTTAATACACTACACTTCATTTTAATACACTACACTACACTTCAATACACCACACTAAACTACACTTTAATACTCTACACTACACTTTAATACACCACACTACACTACACTTTAATACTCTACACTACACTGCACTTTAATACACTACACTTTAACACTCTACACTACACTTTAATACACTACACTACACTTCAATACACTACACTTTAATACTCTGCACTTTAATACACTACACTACACTTTAATACTTTACACTTCATTTTAATACACCACACCACACTTTAATACACTACACTACACTTTAATACACCACACTAAACTACACTATAATACTCTACAATACACTACACTTTAATACTCTACACCACACTACGCTTTAATACACTACACTACACTTTAATACTTTACACTTCATTTTAATACACCACACCACACTTTAATACACTACACTACACTTTAATACACCACACTAAACTACACTATAATACTCTACAATACACTACACTTTAATACACTACATTACACTACACTACACTTTAATACACTACATTACACTACACCACACATTAATACACTACACTACACTTTAATACTCTACACCACACTACACTTTAATATTCTACACTTTAATACACCAGACTACACTACACCACATTACACTCCACTTTAACACTCTACTCCACACTAAACTACACTACACTTTAATACACTGCACTACATTTTAATACTCTAGACTACACTTTAATACACTACACTACACTTTAATTGTTAGGGTTTTGCTGGGATTCGAACCTGGTTCGTTGGTGTGATGATCCAGCAAACCCCCACTAGGCCACCAGGGGGATGACTCAAATGCAGAGGCGTGAGGCGGAAGTAGAAAAAGAATCAAAAAGGTTTATTTAAACTATATACACTATATACAGGGCAAAACAAAAGACAAAAAAAACCAAAGAGTGTAATCCAAAAGAAAAGCAAAGTGCAAAAATACAAAAGCTAAGAAGATCAAAAAAACACAGTACAAAGGAAACTGGAGATAAACATAACAGCACAAAGACTCCGTGACAAGAGGACTGAACTCAGGGGTATAAATAGACAAACTAATTAAGGACACAGGTGAAGATAATTAGGCAATTAACACAAACACAAGACACAGGAACAGTGGCGGCCTCTAGAGGCCAAAATAAACACGACATGAAAAGGAAATAACAGCGGCCTCTAGAGGCCAAAACAGTCCTAGTCCTAACAGGACCCCCCCCTCTAGGAGCGTCTCCTGACGTTCCCAGGGCGATCCGGATGGGCCGAATGGAAGTCCCGACATAGTTCTTTATCAAGGACATCCCGAGCAGGAACCCAGCAGCGCTCCTCAGGACCATAGCCCTCCCAGTCCACCAGATATTGCAACCCGCCGCGGACCCGGCGGGAGTCAAGCAGGCGATTCACAGTGAACACAGTCTGCCCCTGGAAGATGCGGGGGGGTGGGGGGTTCCTAGGGGCAGGGGCATACGTAGACGTCAGTACGGGCCGTAACAGGGAAACATGGAAAGTGGGGTTGATCCTCAGAGTCCGGGGCAACTGGAGCCGGTAGGAGACAGGGTTCACCCTGCGCACCACCTTGAAGGGGCCAATGTAGCGAGGAGCAAGCTTGCGGTTCTCCACCCGCAGTGGAAGGTCCTTAGTGGACAGCCAAACACGCTGCCCAGGGCGGAAAGCGTGTGCAGGTCTTCTATGGCGGTTGGCCTGAGTCTGGTTGGTTCTGGAGGTCTGTATGAGGGTCTTCCTGACCTTGCTCCAGGTCTTGCGACACCGTCTCACATATTGGTTGACCGAGGGCACCCCCGCGTCCTCCTCCTGGTCCGGGAACAGAGGTGGCTGGAACCCGAATTGGCACTGGAATGGCGACAGCTTGGTGGCCGATGACTGCAGGGTGTTGTGGGCGTACTCCGCCCATGGCATCCAGGTGCTCCACGATGTCGGGTTATCCATAGCCAGGCCTCGCAGGGTGGTTTCCAGGTCCTGGTTGAGCCTCTCCGTCTGACCATTGGACTGTGGGTGAAACCCAGAGGAGAGGCTGGCAGTGGCTCCGATGACCTTGCAGAACCCGTGCCACACTCGGGAGGAGAACTGGGGCCCTCGGTCTGAGACGATGTCCTGTGGAAGACCAAAGACTCGGAAGACATGATTAAACAAAAGTTTCGCAGTTTCAAGAGCAGAGGGGAGTTTGCACAGTGGTATGAAGCGGCAGGCCTTGGAGAATCTGTCAACTAAGACCAAAATGACCGTGTTACCTTGTGACTCAGGGAGACCCGTGATAAAGTCGACTGCCACGTGGGACCAGGGACGCCGGGGAATGGTCAGAGGATGCAGGAGACCCTGGGGACGCTGTCGTGGGTTCTTGGTTCTGGTGCAAACCTCACAGGACAGGACAAATGACCTTACTTCCTGCTCCATGTTAGGCCACCAGA
Organism: Neoarius graeffei; assembly: GCF_027579695.1. Classification (NCBI taxonomy): domain Eukaryota; kingdom Metazoa; phylum Chordata; class Actinopteri; order Siluriformes; family Ariidae; genus Neoarius; species Neoarius graeffei. Next base: position 69,788,907 of record NC_083587.1, read on the forward strand.
AGCGTCTTTTCAGGAAGTCCAGGGTCCTCCGAGCTCCCGGGTGGGCGGTGAGAGGGGAAGAATGACCCCACTGGAGAACCTTGGCCCGGGCTTGATGTGGGACGTACAAGAGGCCTGGTGGCCCCGTCCCAGGACCGGGGTCCTGGCGTTGGGCTCGTCGGACAGCCTCCTCAATACCCCAGCGGACAGGGGCCACAATCCGGGACACAGGGATAATAGGCCCGACTTCATTCTCCCTGTTAGTGGCAGAGAACAGTCTGGACAGTGCGTCAGGTTTGGTGTTCTTGGAGCCGGGGCGGTATGAGAGGGTGAAGTCAAATCGACTGAAAAACAGGGCCCACCTAGCCTGTCGAGGGTTCAGTCTCTTGGCTTGCTGGAGGTACTCCAGGTTCTTGTGGTCAGTCCAAACCAGGAATGGATGTTGTGCTCCCTCCAGCCAGTGCCTCCACTCCTCAAGGGCCAGTTTGACCGCTAGCAGTTCTCGATCCCCCACATCGTACCGGGACTCAGCAGGACTCAGGCGGTGGGAGAAGTAAGCGCAGGGGTGCAGCTTTCCTTCCGAACGTTGAGAGAGCACCGCGCCGACACCACTGTCCGAGGCGTCCACCTCCACGATGAATGGTTGGGAGGTGTCCGGGAGAACCAGAATGGGTGCCGTGCAGAAGCGGTCCTTGAGGTCTTTGAACGCCTTTTCTGCCTGAGGAGACCAGCCATAAGATCCACCTGTCCCTTTGGTGAGGTCTGACATGGGTGCTGCCACAGAACTGAAGTTCCTGATGAACTTGCGGTAGAAGTTAGCGAATCCTAAGAACCGCTGAACCTCCTTAACGGACTTGGGAGTAGGCCAATCCCGGACGGCCAGGGTCTTGGCAGGGTCCATTTGGAGTTGGCCTGTCCGTACAATAAATCCCAGAAAGGAGACCTCGGGAACATGAAATTCGCATTTCTGGGCCTTGGCGAACAGATTGTTCTGTAGCAGCCTCTGGAGAACCTGGCGGACATGGTGGCGGTGCTCCTGCACGGTCTTGGAAAAGATAAGGATGTCATCGAGGTAGACAAAAACGTATAGGTTAATCATGTCCCTTAAGACGTCGTTGATTAGGGCCTGAAAAACAGCTGGTGCGTTGGTGAGTCCGAAGGGCATCACCTGGTATTCGTAGTGCCCAGACGGGGTGTTAAAGGCAGTCTTCCACTCGTCTCCCTGTCGGATACGGATGAGGTGGTATGCGTTCCGTAGGTCCAACTTGGTGAAGACGGTGGCGCCTTGGAGCAGGTCGAAAGCTGTGGACATCAGCGGAAGGGGATATCGGTTGCGCACAGTGATCTTATTCAGGCCCCTGTAATCAATACATGGTCGGAGCCCCCCATCCTTCTTGCCGACAAAGAAGAAGCCGGCTCCAGCAGGTGAAGTGGAGGGTCGAATAAACCCAGAGACCAGGGCATCTTTGAGGTATTCCTCCATGGCCTTGCGTTCTGGCTGAGAGAGTGAAAACAGTCTGCCACGAGGAGGGGTAGTCCCAGGGAGCAAGTCGATGGCACAGTCGTAGGCCCGGTGCGGAGGAAGAACGGCGGCCCTGCTCTTGCTGAATACCTCCTTGAGATCCCAGTACTCTGTGGGAACTTGAGATAACTCGGTGAGATCAGGGGGCTCGGCAGGAGACACAGGAGAGCTAGAGAGCAGACAAGAGGCATGGCATGCAGGGCCCCATTCCACAACCTGGCTTGTTACCCAGTCTATGCGAGGGTTGTGGCGAGTAAGCCAAGGAAGGCCTAGAATAACTGGGAACTCAGGTGAAGGAATCAGGTGCAGGGATATTTCTTCCTTGTGACCTTGAGACTGGAGGAAAACTGGAGAAGTAACTTGGGTGACTCTTCCATCACCTAACGCTTGGCCATCGAGGGCAGACACAGACAGTGGGACTTCAAGAGGTGCAGTCGGAATATTGATGCTTTGGGCGAAGTGAATATCCATAAAGTTCCCAGCCGCCCCTGAGTCTATCAAAGCTTGACAAGAGTGGACAGACTCACCCCAGGAGATGGAGACCGGGATGTAGATTCCTTGGCCAGGGAGTCCGGGAGAGAGGGTAGGCCCCGTCACAACCCTCCCTCGGCTGGACGGGGCGGTCCTTTTCCCAAGAGTTCGGGACATGATGCTCGGAAGTGACCAGGTTTGCCACAGTAGATGCAGCACTTGTCCCTCCTTCTGCGCTCCCTCTCAGATGCGGAGAGGCGAGTACGACCCACTTGCATGGGTTCTGGACAGTCACTGAAGGAGGTAGATGGTCTCCAGGTAGAGGTAGGGAGGCTGGGGGGGCTCAAGGCTTGGTGGCGTTCTCTCATCCTGTTGTCCAGACGAATAGCATGTGAGATGAGGGTTTCGAGGTCACTTGGGCATCCAATAGAGGCCAGACCGTCCTTGATGGGGTCAGACAGACCATGGTGGAAGGCTGACACCAGGGCAGTCTCGTTCCATCCACTTACTGCTGCGAGTGTTCGGAACGAGATGGCGTAATCTGCGACGCTTCCTCCTTGCCGGATGGACATGAGCTTTCGGGCTGCGTCGGTACTGATGTCTGCCTGATCGAAGACCCGAAGCATCTCTTCAGAAAACAGCTGGAAATCAAAGCACTCAGGTCCCTGTCTTTGCCAGATAGCAGTAGCCCAGGCTCGCGCCTTACCAGCTAATAAGGTGATCACAAAGGCAATCTTGCGGCGATCCGTAGTGTAGGTGGTAGGCTGAAGCTCAAAGGTGAGTTGACACTGGGTAAGGAACTCTCGGCACTCACTGTGCTTGCCGTCATACCTCTGTGGTGCAGGAAGGCTGGGTTCGCGAGGTGAAGAAGGCAGCATTGCAGGAGGCACTGGAGCAGGAGTGGGAGCTGGATCAGGAGCAGGAACTGGATCAGGAGCAGGAGATGCAGGCAGAGATGTCAGCTGTGCCAGGGTTTTCCCAATTTGCTGAAGCAGTTCCTCGTGGCGAGCGAGGGCCTCACGTTGGCTGGTGAGCGTACGTCCATGAGCGTCCATGGTTGCTCCGAAGCGTGTCAAAGCTGCCATAATTCCCTGAAGGTTGGCCGGGTAGACAGTTGAAGCAGCCTCTGCTGAGTCGGTCATGACGGAGTCTTTCTGTTAGGGTTTTGCTGGGATTCGAACCTGGTTCGTTGGTGTGATGATCCAGCAAACCCCCACTAGGCCACCAGGGGGATGACTCAAATGCAGAGGCGTGAGGCGGAAGTAGAAAAAGAATCAAAAAGGTTTATTTAAACTATATACACTATATACAGGGCAAAACAAAAGACAAAAAAAACCAAAGAGTATAATCCAAAAGAAAAGCAAAGTGCAAAAATACAAAAGCTAAGAAGATCAAAAAAACACAGTACAAAGGAAACTGGAGATAAACATAACAGCACAAAGACTCCGTGACAAGAGGACTGAACTCAGGGGTATAAATAGACAAACTAATTAAGGACACAGGTGAAGATAATTAGGCAATTAACACAAACACAAGACACAGGAACAGTGGCGGCCTCTAGAGGCCAAAATAAACACGACATGAAAAGGAAATAACAGCGGCCTCTAGAGGCCAAAACAGTCCTAGTCCTAACATTAATACTCTACACTAAACCACACTACACTTTAATACACTACACTACACCACACTACACTTTAATACTCTACACTACACTTTAAGTTAAGTTAAGTTTATTTGTATCGCGCTTTTAACAATAAACATTGTCACAAAGCAGCTTTACAGAATTTGAACGACTTAAAACATGAGCTAATTTTATCCCTAATCTATCCCCAATGATGAAGCCTGTGGCGACGGTGGCAAGGAAAAACTCCCTCAGACGACATGAGGAAGAAACCTCGAGAGGAACCCAACTCAAAAGGGAACCCATCCTCATTTGGGCAACAACAGACAGCCTGACTATAACATTAACAGTCCTAACATAAAGTCAGTTTCATTGATGCTATAAACCCCCTACCGATGGAAACCCGAGCGCAAAACCGTTTGCGACAACTGTAGCCCTAAAGTCAGCAAGTCAACTGCAGTCCCCAGCCACAAAAGCACCACTGCAAGAGTCCAGAGTGTCCTCCAGGTGCGACCCCCAACTGTCCTCAAGGGGCCGTCCTCCACAGGAGCGATGTGATGAGACTCCAACCAGACACAGGGCACCAGGATGGACCAGACAGGTCTAAGGAGCAGAAGAGGTTCAGCATCTCGATCTCAGGATTGACATGTAACTCAGAGGGACAGATTTGGGGGGAGAGAGAGAAAACACAGGTTGTTGGGTATGCCCAATGTCACCTGAATAAGTAGGAACAGTATACATTTATTTTAATACTCCACACCACACTACACTTTAATACTCTACACCACACTACACTTTAATACTCTACACCACACCACACTACACTTTCATACTCTACACCACACTACACTTTAATACTCCACACTATACGACACTACACTTTAACACTCTACACCACACTACACCACACTTTAATACTCTACACCACACTACACTTTAACACTCTACACCACACTACACCACACTTTAATACTCTACACCACACTACACTTTAACACTCTACACCACACTACACTTTAATACTCCACACCACACCACACTACACTTTAATACTCTACACCACACTACACTTTAATACTCTACACCACACCACACTACACTTTCATACTCTACACCACACTACACTTTAATACTCCACACTATACGACACTACACTTTAACACTCTACACCACACTACACCACACTTTAATACTCCACACCACACTACACCACACTTTAATACTCTACACCACACTACACTTTAATACTCCACACCACACTACACTTTAATACTCCACACTATACGACACTACACTTTAACACTCTACACCACACTACACCATACTTTAATACTACACACCACACTACACTTTAATACCCTACACCATACTACACTTTAATACTCCACACTATACGACACTACACTTTAACACTCTACACCACACTTTAATACTCCACACCACACCACACTTTAATACTCCACACCACACCACACTTTAATACTCTACACCACACTACACTTTAATACTCTACACCACACTACACTTTAATACTCCACACTATACGACACTACACTTTAACACTCTACACCACACTTTAATACTCCACACCACACCACACCACACCACACCACACTTTAATACTCTACACCACACTACACTTTAATACTCTACACCACACTACGCTTTAATACTCCACACCACGCCACACTACATTTTCATACTCTATACGACACTACACTTTAATACTCCACGCTACACTTTAATACCCTACACCACACTACACTTTAATACTCTACACCACACTACGCTTTAGTACTCCACACCACGCCACACTACACTTTCATACTCTATACGACACTACACTTTAATACTCTACACTACACTTTAATACTCTACGCTACACTTTAATATGCCACACTACACTACTCAGTTCTACACTTGAATATTCTACACTACACTCCTCAACTCTACACTTTAATACACTACTTTGTACTACTCTATACTACACCACACTACAATGCACTACTCTACACTACACTTTCATACTCTACACTCCACTACTATACACTACACAACGCTTTCACTTTAATACTCTACACTTTATTATTCTCCACAATTCTACACAATACTACTCTACACTACACTTTCATACTCTGTACTTTAATACTCTACACTACACTACTCAACTCTACACTTTAATGCACTACTCTACACATTGCACTTTACTCCCACTCCATCTCTTTGCCTCTTTTGCACTTCACACTTCATGCTCCTTGCTGTTTTGTACAACCCCGATTCCAAAAAATTTGGGACAAAGTACAAATTGTAAATAAAAATGGAATGCAATGATGTGGAAGTTTCAAAACTCCATATTTTATTCAGAATAGAACATAGATGACATATCAAATGTTTAAACTGAGAAAATGTATCATTTAAAGAGAAAAATTAAGTGATTTTAAATTTCATGACAACACCACATCTCAAAAAAGTTGGGACAAGGCCATGTTTCCCACTGTGAGACATCCCCTTTTCTCTTTACAACAGTCTGTAAACGTCTGGGGACTGAGGAGACAAGTTGCTCAAGTTTAGGGATAGGAATGTTAAAGGTCCCATGGCATGAAATTTTCACTTTCTGAGGTTTTTTAACGTTAAAATGAGTTCCTCTGACCTTCTTAAGTCACCCCAGTGACTAGAAATTTCATAATGTGTAAACCAAAATATGCCCAACATTTGAGAATGGCGCGTCAAAACGGCGCGTTGATAAGCTCTTCCCTTGCCTACGTCAGCAAGGGAGATGATCCCCACGCCCCCCCTCTGGATTCCCACCCACTGTATGGATTGCCCGCCCAGCTCAAAAGTTGCTGTTTGTCCTACCAAGCCTACTGCGCATGCGCAGAACACATGACTACATTTTGTAGTGAGGAGACCATAGAAGACACAACATGGAAGTTGTGCTGTACATGGATGTGACAACACAGAAAGGAGTCTGTTTTTACTGCCGACGGGAGAGCCCCTGAAGACGCAGTGGCTTAATTTTATTTACTTCAATAATACGCCGTCGAGTCTACCTAAGACGGTGTATGTTTGTCAGAAGCATTTTCCTGATGAATGTTTCCACAACTTGGGACAGTACAGGGCAGGTTTTGCACATCAACTGTCACTGAAGCCTGGGTCCGTACCAAGCATCCCTGCCGCATCAGCCACAAACACCGAACAAGTAAGTGTATAACTGGTCGTTTTGCCGTGTTTTAAAATCGGTGCGTTAGCCTAGCAATGGCTACATTAGTTGTGCAGCTAACCACTTCCTGCAGTTAGCCAGGTACATGGGCTCAAGTTGTACCATTTTTTTAGACAGGGCGGACGGACCAGGGCATTCGCCTGCCTGGCCGTGCCCGACGAGGAGTGCTCTCGGCCGGCTTGGGAGGCAGACGGCAGCCCCTCCTGGAAGTGCAGTTTTACCATGGGCCTCATGCGGAAAAAAATGACAAAGTCCCACTGCTCAGTTTTACCATGGGCCTCAGGCAGGAAAAAATGACAAAGTCCCAGTTTTACCATGGGCTCGAGTTGTACCATTTTTTTAGACAGGGCGGACGGACCAGGGCATTCGCCCACCTGGCCGTGCCCGACGAGGAGCGCTCTCGGCCGGCTTGGGAGGCAGACGGCAGCCCCTCCCCCCATGGCACGCCCCCACCGTCTACCCTTCCCCGTCTCCTGCTTCTCATTAGCAAAACGACGCACTGGGAAAAGCGCTGAAATGGGGCTTTCTCCCAGGAGGCTATATCTACGTACCGAGGGTTCATTTCGAGAAAGGCTGCAGATATAACATCCGGAAGCCTCCACGAGCCCATTTAAAGCATCAACAAACCACCATGCCATGGGCCCTTTAACCCATTCTTGTCTAATGTAGGATTCTAGTTGCTCAACTGTCTTAGGTCTTTTTTGTCGTATCTTCCGTTTTATGATGCGACAAATGTTTTCTATGGGTGAAAGATCTGGACTGCAGGCTGGCCAGTTCAGTACCCGGGCCCTTCTTCTATGCAGCCATGATGCTGTAATTGATGCAGTATGTGGTTTGGCATTGTCATGTTGGAAAATGCAAGGTCTTCCCTGAAAGAGACGTCGTCTGGATGGGAGCATATGTTGCTCTAGAACCTGGATATACCTTTCAGCATTGATGGTGTCTTTCCAGATGTGTAAGCTGCCCATGCCACACGCACTAATGCAACCCCATACCATCAGAGATGCAGGCTTCTGAACTGAGCGCTGATAACAACTCGGGTCGTCCTTCTCCTCTTTAGTCCGAATGACACAGCGTCCCTGATTTCCATAAAGAACTTCAAATTTTGATTCGTCTGACCACAGAACAGTTTTCCACTTTGCCACAGTCCATTTTAAATGAGCCTTGGCCCAGAGAAGACGTCTGCGCTTCTGGATCGTGTTTAGATTTACGGGAATTACATCCTGACCCCTACTTGGTGGGCCGAGAGGTTGCGCGGGAGCGAGGCTGCGCGAGAGCGGGCCGAGAGGTTGCGCGAGAGCGGGCCGAGAGGTTGCGCGGGAGCGAGGCTGCGCGAGAGCGGGCCGAGAGGTTGCGCGGGAGCGAGGCTGCGCGAGAGCGGGCCGAGAGGTAGCGCGGGAACGGGCCGCGTAATAACAAACGCAATGCCCCCGAAGAAAGCTCCTACGGTCGAGGAGATTGATGATATTAAAAAATCCCTCGACTTTCTGGGGGAAGAAATCTCTGCTGTCAGGGTGCAGCAGAAGACCATCCTGGACCTGGTAGAAGAGGTCAAAGCTCTGAGGCTGCAGAATTCAGAGAAGGCAAAGAGGATCGCCATTCTCGAGAACCGAGTGGAGGAGCTGGAGCAGTACACCCGGATGAATGACATCATTGTGACCGGACTGCAGATTCAGCCCCGCTCATATGCTGGAGCAGTGGCGAGAAGAGACGGAGAGGAACTGAATGAGGAGGATGCTAACGCTGTGGAGCAACAGGTGTTAGCATTCCTGCACTCCAAGGGGATTGAGGTAAAAAGCACTAACATTGAAGCATGTCACCCTCTCCCACGGAGAAGCAACACAGGCAAACCAGCTGTAATAATGAGATTTGCCAACAGAAAGCATAAGATGCAATTGTTAAAACAAGGGAAGAAACTGAAAGGCTCAGATGTGTTTTTAAATGAGCACTTAACAAAAAAAAATGCAGATATTGCAAAAAAGGCGAGACTACTAAGGAAACAGGGGAAAATCCAAAACACTTGGACACAAAACTGCAAGATTTTCATCAAGTTGAGGGGATCTCCAGAAGAGGCCAAGATCTTGGTCATCCGAGATATTGGGGAACTGGACAAATTCTGAGGGAGCCAAATAAAGCAATTTACAATCATGACACAAGGACTGGACACTGGACACAAGAACTGGACACTTTCCATTATACTGAGCACAAAATACAAGATATGGAAAATAATATTGATCCGGAAAATAATCTTTTCAGCAACATCAATATCAGCTGCCGGTATTACACTGAATATCAATACAATGCAAAGATCAGAGACGGAAATAAGATATCAATTATTCATTTCAATATCAGAAGTCTGTATGCCAATTTCCATAAAATGAAGGAATATCTCAGTCAGTTCAATACTCCATTCAATATAATAGCCATATCAGAAACTTGGATCAACGATGAGATGGGAGTAGATTTTGAGCTGAACGGGTATGAATTAAATTATATCAATAGAAAGAACAAAAGAGGAGGGGGAGTGGCAATATATGTTGATAATAGTTTGGAATACAAAATTAATAATAAAATGACGGTAGCTGTTGATGATTGGATGGAGTGTATTACAATAGAAATATGCTGTGAAAAAATGAAAAATATAATGGTGAGCTGTATATACAGATCTCCTGGATCAAGCATAGAAGTTTTTATAGATTGGATGGAAAGTATGTTTATAAAATCAACTCAGAAGGTCATGTACATCTGTGGTGATTTTAACATCGACCTCTTAAATCATAAGAAACACAAAAGGACAGAAGAGTTCATTAATTCAATGTTAAGTATGGGACTGTACCCAACTATTACCAGACCAAGCAGGATCACTTCTCACAGCACCACTTTAATAGATAATATATTTACTAATATCCTGGAAAATAATATAGAGAGCGGTCTACTATTAACAGACATCAGTGACCACCTACCTATTTTTAATGTATATTACTGTAATTATGGCAAGAAAAAGGATAATAAAAATTATAAATATATAAGAATGAAAACTGAAGAAACCATGATTGCACTAAAAAATGACTTAATAATACAGGACTGGAATGTAGTTTATAAAGAAAAAGATGTTGATAAAGCATATGAGGAATTTTTAATAATATTCAATGAACTATATAATAAAAATTGTCCTATAAAGAAATACAGTAATATACATAAATATACAAATAGTCCGTGGGTCACCAAGGGGCTACAAAACGCCTGCAAAAAGAAAAATATATTATACAGACAATTCTTAAAGCATCGAACTATAGAGGCAGAGGAAAAATATAAAAAATATAAAAATAAATTAACTAATATTATGAGGATATGTAAGAAAGACTATTATAATAAATTAGTGGAGAAAAATAAAAACAATATTAAAGGAATATGGACTGTATTGAATGGTATTGTGAGAAATGGATCCAAAACTACAAATTACCCAGAGTACTACACTGTAAATGATAAGACCATAAATAATATGGAGGATGTGGTGAATGGTTTTAATCAATTCTTTGTAAATGTGGGACCAGATTTAGCGGCAAAAATAAAGGAACCCGAAACAACACAATGTGGGGACATAGAAGATATGGGGGACAGAAATCCAAGTACAATTTTTCTAACTGCAACTGATGAGGAAGAAATTATCCAAATTGTAAGAAAATGTAAAAACAAAACCTCTGCAGACTGGAATGATATAGACATGTTAACAGTAAAGACAGTTATTGAGGGAATTGTGAAACCACTCACCCACATCTGCAATTTATCTTTTCAATCAGGTACATTTCCAGACAAAATGAAAATTGCAAAAGTGATACCATTGTTTAAAACCGGAGATAGACACCATTTCACAAACTACAGGCCTGTTTCTTTACTCCCCCAATTCTCCAAAATACTCGAAAAACTTTTTTCAGATAGACTGGACAAATTCATTGAAAAACACAACCTCCTTACAGACAGTCAATATGGATTCAGAACGGACAGATCAACATCGATGGCACTAATGGAACTAATAGAGGAAATCACAAAATGTATAGACAATAAAAAAATAGCAATTGGAGTATTTGTGGACCTAAAAAAAGCATTCGATACTATTGATCATAGTATATTATTAAGTAAACTAGAAAAGTGTGGTGTTAGGGGAGTTGGGTGGAGCTGGCTGTCGAGCTATCTAAGAAACAGGCAACAGTTTGTGCAGATAGGTGACCATAAATCTGATTTCATGAACATTACATGCGGGGTACCACAGGGGTCAATATTAGGTCCGAAATTATTCATAATATACATCAATGACATATGTACAATTTCGCAAGAATTGAAATTTGTTTTGTTTGCAGATGACACCAATATTTTTTGTTCCGGTGAGAATTTGCAGCAGACTTTAGAGATAATCACAACTGAAATAAATAAACTAAAACTATGGTTTGACAAAAATAAATTATCATTAAATCTAAGCAAAACAAAGATTATGTTGTTTGGGAGACATAAAATAGATTGTAATGTAGAATTGATAATAGACAATACTAAGATAGAAATGGTACAGGAAATTAAATTTCTTGGTGTGATTTTGGATCCTAAAGTCTGCTGGAAACCTCATGTAGGATACGTACGAGCAAAACTGGCAAAGTGCTCGGCAATTCTGTGGAAAACAAAATATATTCTTGATTGTAAATCTTTGCATACTCTATATTACTCATTATTTTTGCCATATCTGACTTATTGTGTCGAAGTCTGGGGAAACACCTACAAAACCACCCTGCAGCCGATATGTACAATACAGAAAAGAGCAATAAGGACAATAAACAAAACAGGATACAGAGATCACACAAACCCACTATTCATAAAATCACACATGTTGAAATTTATGGATCTGGTCAAATTCAGAACAGCACAAATAATGTACAAAGCAAGAAATAATCTATTGCCAAAAAATATACAAGGAATGTTCAGTGAGAGAGAGGGGGGATATAATCTAAGGGGAGACCTAAATTTTAAAAAACCAAAGGTTCGAACAAATATGAAAAGCATGTGCGTATCGAGCTGTGGGGTGACTTTATGGAACAGACTGGAGACAGAAATAAAACAAAGTGCAAATATAAATCTGTTTAAAAAAAGGTACAAAAAAATATTTTTAAACAAGTATATTGCAGAGGAAATATGTTAATGGAGGATGATGAGGGATAAATAGAATAGGGTTGATTGTTATATTAGAACTAGCTTAGTATATGGTATATATTTATTTATGGGGATAGATATCTTCATATTTACAGGGATAAGTATGTAGTAGATATTTTTTTTTGTAATTATATATTTATATAGATAGTTATGTGTATATGTATATATATATGTATATGGATATGGTATGTAGTATATATTTATTTTTGTAATTATATATTTATATGGATAATCATGAAGTGTATATGTGGTATATATTTTTATAAGTGTATTAATGTAGTTTGGATTTCGGGGTAGTTAAAAAGGGGTGGGAAATTAAAAAAAGTATTGTACTTCTTCCCACTCCTTTTTCGAACAATGTGCGGTGTATTGTAATGTATTAGCTCTTTATATTATTTTATTTATTCTTTTTTTGTCACTTTTTTCATTTTCTTTCTTTTGTATGTATAAATAGTTACATACATTTTTATACATGTTCGAAATAAATAAATTCATTCATTCATTCATTCAGATACGGCTTCTTCTTTGAACTATAGAGTTATAGCTGGCGACGGCGGATGGCACGGTGAATTGTGTTCACAGATAATGTTCTCTGGAAATATTCCTGAGCCCATTTTGTGATTTCCAATACAGAAGCATGCCTGTATGTGATGCAGTGCCGTCTAAGGGCCCGAAGATCACGGGCACCCAGTATGGTTTTCCGGCCTTGACCCTTACGCACAGAGATTCTTCCAGATTCTCTGAAGCTTTTGATGATATTATGCACTGTAGATGATGATATGTTCAAACTCTTTGCAATTTTACACTGTCGAACTCATCTCATCTCATCTCATTATCTGTAGCCGCTTTATCCTTCTACAGGGTCGCAGGCAAGCTGGAGCCTATCCCAGCTGACTACGGGCGAAAGGCGGGGTACACCCTGGACAAGTCGCCAGGTCATCGCAGGGCTGACACATAGACACAGACAACCATTCGCACTCACATTCACACCACTGTCGAACTCCTTTCTGATATTGCTCCACTATTTGTCGGCACAGAATTAGGGGGATTGGTGATCCTCTTCCCATCTTTACTTCTGAGAGCCGCTGCCACTCCAAGATGCTCTTTTTATACCCAGTCATGTTAATGACCTATTGCCAATTGACCTAATGAGTTGCAATTTGGTCCTCCAGCTGTTCCTTTTTTGTACCTTTAACTTTTCCAGCCTCTTATTGCCCCTGTCCCAACTTTTTATGCCTCCGCCACCTTAAGATGCAGGAGGCATTATGTTTTTGGGTTGTCCGTCTGTCCGTGCGTGCGTCCGTCCCGAAACCTTGTGAACACGATATCTCAAAGGCTAATGAAAGGAATTTCACCAAACTTTCACCATTTGTGTGCTTTGGGACAAACATGAACTGAATAGATTTTGAGGTTAAAAGATCACAGGTCAAGATTACTGTGAGGTCAAATGTCCATCCGCAAATCACAACTTAATAAGGTGTGTAGTCTACCAGGCGGAGGCGTCCCCATCGACTCTGTTGGCGTCGAGTTCTATCTAGTTTGAGATGTGTTGCTGTCATGAAATTTCAAATGAGCCAATATTTGGCATGAAATTTCAAAATGTCTCACTTTCGACATTTGATATGTTGTCTATGTTCTATTGTGAATACAATATCAGTTTTTGAGATTTGTAAATTATTGCATTCCATTTTTTTTTTACAATTTGTACTTTTTCCCAACTTTTTTGGAATCGGGGTTGTACTTCTGGTTCGATGCTAACTGCATTTCTTTGTCTTTCTCCTTGTGCTCTGCTCAATGAAAATCTAATCTAATCTAATAAAATCTACACAACAGTACACTATAGTTTACTACAATGTACTATAATACACCAAACCGCACTACACCGTTGAACACTGCACAAGTTCTCTCTGTACAATACTACACTGCACTGTACACTGCACTGCACCAAACTACACTACAGCAAACTACACTGCATTGCAGTATATCGCAAGATAATACGCTGCACCATACTATATTATGCAACAGTACACTACATGATAGAACACAAACTACACATGTTCTGTCCATGCTACATTCCCCTCCGTGATACTACACAACACCAGGGTGGACTCAAACAGTATTTTAGAATGGGAATTTGACTCCATCCCAGGTCACTCTGTTCACACAAACCACAAGAGCACTACTTTTGTTGGCTAACCATGGGTGTGGTTTTGGTTTGAAAAGCAGAGGTGGGGACTTGAGACTTGGGGACTTGGACTCGAGTCGACTCGAGTCACTGTTTTCATGACTTGTGACTTGACTTGACAAAACATGAAAATACTTGAGACTTGACTCGGACTTGGAAGTTTAAGACTCGGGACTTGACTTGACACACGATGACTTGAATGACTTGAGTGTTATTTCCATCGTGTTTTTATTGTGAAAATAAAATGTAATATGCACATACTTCAGTAATTTTGATTGCACTGCCGTTGCGTTGTCACCGCCCTGTCCATCAGGCACGCTCTCTGCGTGGGCTATATACCGGCACGCCCCATGCCACGGTGTGTTCACAGATTTCACATCATATCATCATGTCAGCCATCCCAAGAGTAATCACTTTCGGCTTCAAGGGCTACTGCCTAGAAGGTAAACGACGAACGGAGCAGTGCAAGATTTGCAACGTGACGATTTCTGACAGCCAGACCACGACCTCCAATTTCATCCGGCATTTGAAGATCCATTCTGTCCAGTAAGTTTATTAATGTGTTGTTATTTGGTGATAGCAGCTAAACTCCTCGTTAGCCAATGTTAGCCACGAGAGTGAGCGGTAGGAGGATTTTAGCCGTTGCAGATGCAGCTAGGGATTCAGTTTATTATTGTGAAATTCTTATGTGAATGCTGGTAAGCAATGTAGTTACGTCAAGTTTAATGATATTATATATCAGTAGTAGTAAGTTGATTGTGCACTTTGCAGTCATGATGCTGAATAACATAAGCAGCTTCCTACCCTGTCGTTCTGTTTCAGGGTTAAGCTAATGGTCAGCTTGTGAACATGTACATGTTCATGAGCAGTACAAATTCGTGTAAGTGTGTTCGTGTACATTAGCCAGACTGTCCATAGGGCAGAGGCAGGGGAGTTTATCATAGCCGTTTGAAATAGCAGTGCAGCAACCTGCACATTTTTTTCGTCACACTACCCGATCAAAAAAGAAAAGAAAACTCCGTCCCACTGCCTGTCATGCACTATTGAAAAAAGCGCTACGATTTGGATTCACCGGCATGCCACTCGCTGTTTGAATTGAGGTTTTTCACCTGACGTCACAGGGTCACGTGACGCCCCGGTGTCCGCCATTTTGAAGGTCAAGCTAGCTAATGTCAACAACATAGCTAGTATGTTACTGTAGCAATGTTTACGTTCAGTCATTTGGATGACTGTTAAAACCTTTCAGTCTCAAGTTTTTCCTTTACTGTATTTACTAGTTTACTGTAATTATGATCCGGCAGCTATTTACACCGGATCCAGTGTAAATAGCTGCCGGATCATAATTACAGTAAACTAGTAAATACAGTAAAGGAAAAACTTGAGACTGAAAGGTTTTAACAGTCATCCAAATGACTGAACGTAAACATTGCTACAGTAACATACCAGCTACTGTTGTTGACATTAGCTAGTGCTAACAGCTCTAGTAACAGCAAATTTAAAAATGCCTGGTAACAGCAAATTTATAACGGGCCATGTCTCAACAGACTAAGAAGTTATTTCAATGACATTTAATAACATTTTGTTTATCCTGAGGACTGAAAGTAAATGAAAATGTGAACAAACCTTAGCTGTAATAAGATGGCGACCACCAGCTCCAGGGACGACCCGCTGATGTAGGCATGTTACCCAGCCTGACACAAAATATTTCTAGGCATCCAAACTCTTATACGCTTTCAGATCAATACCTGTGTATGGTGATGGGTTTTTAACGACATAGATATACAGATCATGTGGGCCGAAGTCAGGTAAAGACGAGGGCTTCGTGTACTTCCGTACGTCAGTGAACAATCCTGGTGGAAGCAGGTAAACGTCGTTCTCTAAGCCTGCTAACCTCAATTTTTGCAAATACCTCTCCCTCTGCTCGCCCTGTAAATGCCCTACGTCGCTGGATAGTGAAGGTGTTTTCTGCATCTCGCTCCTTTTTCTTTTATGTTTTTCGTTTGTCGCCTTCCTCGCATTCAAACTGATTTGAGCCGTGATGTCCAAAATGGCAGCATCACATGACTTGGTCACGTGGGTGAAAAACCTCAATACAGGCTAGCAGCAATACTAAACTCTGCAAAATAGGCTGACTGTGCGCGGGAGTCTCGGTTCCCGCTGTAACATAGTGTTACGAAAATAAATTGTGCAGTCATCCAAACCATGAATTTACATTTAGTATATCAGGCTACCAGGCCGCCAAAACAATGGTTTGAATGACTACAGTTTAGAGAGCACAACTCTGTAACTGAACAGGTGCATTGGATATTTCCCAGTGAGGTAATTTAAAAAGTCTCTGGGTAATTGTTCAAGGAAAGATGAATCCCGCGCACTGTCCTTTCTGTATTTTTCCCGAAACGTTGCACTTGTGGTAAGGAGGACAGTGCGTTAGCCACGACCGAAACGTTGTGAGCAAAGTTCCTGTGGAAAGGAATGCGCGGGATGCATATTTCATTTAACATTTATTTTCGTATATAAGCAGTGCTGGTCTAGTGTCGGGCCAGGGAGAAGGAAGCTGGATCATAATGAAGGAGAGTGGTTGGGGGGGGGGGGGAGTATTATTTTATTTGCTAATCATTTGTGTTAGTAAATTTTTTATAGATAGTAATTCTAAAAATAATAGTTATTTAATAGTTAATTACGATGACTACCTGAGCAGCTGTTCATGGCTATGGTGCCAGCCGCCCCTGCCCAAGCTAAATCATGATGGGAGGGGAGGGGGAGGTACTGCATGAGGCAGGGCTCTGGGCCCGGACGCCCCACACACCGACACCAGCCCCCCATAACCTCCGCACAACACGCCCTACCTATCCTATATATGACTGTATATGACAAGAATGTGTGCCTTCTCTAAAGTGTACTGCATTAAAAGAAGAGGGCATGCAGGGTGAAAACCTGCCCAGATCTCCACCTACACGCCCCCCGCACACTATGTAATCAAAGATATAAGCCTCCTCTAAGATGTATTTGCATTAAAAGAAGCGAGGAGTGCAGCGAAGCACCTGCAGAGGTTTCCCACATGCACTCCTCCCCTGCCCTAGTCTATCATGTTGTTCTTATTGAAGATGGACAAATGGTGTGTGCTTCCTAATGTGTAGAGCATTTAAAAGAGGATAAGGCGCGCTGTGCGATACCAAGAATAGGCAGGTATCAGAGTGCATGCGTGGGGTGGGCGGGGCGCCGAGAGAACCTCGGGACCCTGACCCGGAGGGGAACCCTGACCCATCAACCCTCCCAATGGCACCAACCAACGCCAGTCCCACCTGACAGCCAGACAGGATGGGGCTGTCCATGCCATCCCAGAAGCCCAGGTATAACAAGAGTAGATGAAGTGGGGGAGGGAAGACGGTAGCAGAGGGAGGGAGGGAGTGGTGGGAAGAGTAGGGAGTGGTGGGAAAAATTAATAAATGAAGTACATAAACAAACAGAGATAAGAGATTCCAGCTTCCATCCTCCCTTCCCTAATATGTATGGCTAAGTATTAACGATTATGGAAGGATATTTGAGTGTGGCGTTGGGACTGGATCTCAGGCACAGAGGGCCAGGTCAAGTCTGTAAAAAGGTGAGGTAAGATGACCAAGGGGAGTGTGTATTCTGAGTGTGGAGTAAGTTGGGAGAGGTATGATTGTCCAATGATATATAATCTGCTAGCAGGTTTTTCCAATGGGTAATGTGGATTGAGTTCTTTGAGTTCCAGTTCATGAGGATTGTTTTCTTGGTGATAGTTAGTGCTACTAGAAGAAATTTATTGTCTGTGGTGTTAAGGTTGGTTGAAGATGTATCTCCTAGTATGCAGAGGGAAGGAGTTGCTGGGATGTGATGGCCAAGGATAGAGGTGAGTGAATCTGTGACTTTTATCCAGAACCTATGGATCGGGGTGCAGTGCCAGACAGCGTGGATGTATGTGTCCGGGGTGTTTAGCATGCAGTGGGAACACGTGTCGGAGCCAAAACCCATTCTTGCCAGTTTCTGTGCAGTGTAGTGAAATCTATGGAGTACCTTGTACTGTATTAGTTGAAGATTGGCATTTTTAGTCATTAGATAGATGTTTTTGCAGATTTGGGTCCAGAAGCCGGCATCAGGAGTAATGCACAGGTCTGATTCCCAATTGTGGTATGGAAGGCTTAAAGTTTTTTCGGATTGTGATATAATCTTGTATATTTTGGAAAGGATTTTTTGAGGGGAGGGTATGTTAATCAGTTCCAAGATTTGTGGGGAACTGCTTATATACACTCACACACACACATGTGCTCACTATCACAAACTCCGCTCCCCCCCAACATACACACACTGTCCCTCCACCCATAACTCAAGGCCCCAAACGCCTCCAAATCCCCCCCACCTACCCTCCTCCATCTCACATGCACATTCATTACCCCTAACCAACCCCACCCAGCCTCCCCTATACAGCAATATAGCTCTTGTTTATCTTTGTCGAATTTGTCTCCATGTGTTCTGTTACATCTCTTTGTTAACATATTAGTAGTATTGTCCAGCCTTTGAAACTGTTGTTAATGTTACGTCAGTGCTTCTGTTGTATGTCATGTGTATGTATTGATTTGTTTCATTCTGTCCTTCTTACTTTGTATTTGTTTGTATTTGTTAGCAAATAAATAAAAAAAAACATTTATTTTCGTAACAATCTATTATAGCGGGAACCAAGACTCCCGCGCCAAAGTGGTTCTATCTGTCCCCGCTCCGCACAGGCTGAGGAGCCTCGGGGAGAGAG
Source organism: Neoarius graeffei (assembly GCF_027579695.1). Lineage (NCBI taxonomy): Eukaryota > Metazoa > Chordata > Actinopteri > Siluriformes > Ariidae > Neoarius > Neoarius graeffei. Next base: position 69,807,869 of record NC_083587.1, read on the forward strand.
AGCGCTTTTGCACACCTCTGTAGCTTGTCATATGGGGTAAGATGATGTCACTTTTGCACGGGCGAACAGGTCTTCTTTTTGAGACCTAAATTATGTCTGACACATTTCTCTATCCTTTGGGGTTTTTTTTTTACTGGTGCAAACATACATCGAAGTCACTTCAGGTTTCTCCACGTGTATCTTATTAATAATAATCATCTCATCTGACGTGATCAGAGATTGGAGGAGCTCATGCCCCTGTTAACCCAAGGGGTCGTCCTGCCCTCTTTTAACTACGCACATAACAGAATGCCAATTCTCTGTTTATTTTTCTTGTTGGCTGATGACAATGTGAGAAACTTAGTTGGCTTTCAATCTTGCAATCAATTTTGCCATCAATAAATAACTTTGTGACATTATTACTGTTTTGTTTTATTCCATGATGTATTTTACAGAACATGAGTATTTAAAATGCAAATATTTAACAGGTTGAGCACATGTGCCAGGGATGTTTACTGACATTTACTTATGTATTGCCTTTTCAATGTATTAAATTCATATTCTGCTGCTAAAATTACGCCAATACGCCTAAGGTGACTTGACTTGGACTTGACTTGACTTATTTATAGGACTTGACTTGACTTGCCCAAGACAAAAAAGACTTGGGACTTACTTGAGACTTGCGCATGTGTGACTTGGTCCCATCTGTGTAAAAGTAATGGGGACATTAATGAGACTCTCCGTGACCCTCCCCGTCACTGTCCTGTTGCGTTGTCTGCCTCTGCTTTTATGCTGAGTGTAACCTGAACACAACTACACCAAACTTCACAGGTTACTGGAACTGTGTGGCTTTAAAACATTCTAAAAACAGATGGTCTGTGTCTCTTCTGTTGAGCAACACTGGTTTTATTTTGAAGCCTCTTCATTAGACCTTTATTTTGAAGTGTGTTTCCGGCGCTCGCCATGTTGGCGTGTGTTTGTGAGTGCGCTGTCTGAACGCCTGAAGCAGAACCGGAACTACCGGAACCATGGACAAGACTAAAATTATTATACAATCTACAAACTTTACCGGGTTTCTGTTCTCACTGGGCGCTGTGATGGTGTTTATTCAGGCCGCTAATG